>NC_080050.1:33188110-33254684 GCF_026212465.1 Amaranthus tricolor | reverse complement strand
CACGCTTCCGCCGGGGGGAGTTCCGACGGGATCCGGTGCAATTTCCGCTTACGCGAACGCACCGATGCACGCCTCTTTCGAAACAATTCGTTCGCATGCGCATCGACCCCGCCCTCAACGGGTCCTACCTTTCGAGTGCCCGTGAATTCGAGGCGGGGCCCCGGTTGCGAGTTATAATTTTATAAATAAAATTTACTTCCAAGGATTATATTACCATAATCACTGAAAATGGCTCTTGCTCAAGTGCAGCGGAAACAAAAAAAAAAAATTAAAAAAAAAAAAAGAACGGAAAAAGGGGTGCAACACGAGGACTTCCCAGGAGGTCACCCATCCTAGTACTACTCTCGCCCAAGCACGCTTAACTGCGGAGTTCTGATGGGATCCGGTGCATTAGTGCTGGTATGATCGCACCCGTTCAATCACCGTAACAATTTGATTACATGCGCGTTGCCGCCCAAAAGTAAAAAACCAGAGCATTCCCGAAGCCTCGTAAATTCGCAACCGAGACCCCTTATTTCGAGCCTTCTTCTTCCCAAATACTGTTTTTCACCCTCCTGGTATTGTCCGATTCACAAAGAGTCCGATTCACAAAAGAACTCGCAACAAAAAAACGACGAAATATTTAAGAAATCCGCGCAACACTTGGAAATCAAGAGGCCATCCACGCCGGGCACGCTTCCGCGGGGAGTTCCGACGGGATCCGGTGCAATTTCCGCTTACGCGAACGCACCGATGCACGCCTCTTTCGAACAATTCGTTCGCATGCGCATCGACCCGCCTCAACGGGTCCTACCTTTCGAGTGCCCGTGAATTCGAGGCCGGGGCCCCGGTTGCGAGTTATAATTTTATAAATAAAATTACTTCCAAGGATTATATTACCATAATCACTGAAATGGCTCTTGCTCAAGTGCAGCGGAAACAAAAAAAAAAAAAAAAATTAAAAAAAAAAAAAAAGAACGGAAAAAGGGGTGCAACACGAGGACTTCCCAGGAGGTCACCCATCCTAGTACTACTCTCGCCCAAGCACGCTTAACTGCGGAGTTCTGATGGGATCCGGTGCATTAGTGCTGGTATGATCGCACCCCGTTCAATCACCGTAACAATTTGATTACATGCGCGTTGCCGCCCAAAAGTAAAAAACCAGAGCATTCCGAAGCTCGTAAATTCGCAACCGAGACCCCTTATTTCGAGCCTTCTTCTTCCCAAATACTGTTTTTCACCCTCCTGGTATTGTCCGATTCACAAAAGAGTCCGATTCACAAAAGAACTCGCAACAAAAAAACGACGAAATATTTAAGAAATCCGCGCAACACTTGGAAATCAAGAGGCCATCCACGCCGGGCACGCTTCCGCGGGGAGTTCCGACGGGATCCGGTGCAATTTCCGCTTACGCGAACGCACCGATGCACGCCTCTTTCGAACAATTCGTTCGCATGCGCATCGACCCGCCTCAACGGGTCCTACCTTTCGAGTGCCCGTGAATTCGAGGCCGGGGCCCGGTTGCGAGTTATAATTTTATAAATAAAATTACTTCCAAGGATTATATTACCATAATCACTGAAATGGCTCTTGCTCAAGTGCAGCGGAAACAAAAAAAAAAAAAAAATTAAAAAAAAAAAAAAAAGAACGGAAAAAGGGGTGCAACACGAGGACTTCCCAGGAGGTCACCCATCCTAGTACTACTCTCGCCCAAGCACGCTTAACTGCGGAGTTCTGATGGGATCCGGTGCATTAGTGCTGGTATGATCGCACCCGTTCAATCACCGTAACAATTTGATTACATGCGCGTTGCCGCCCAAAAGTAAAAAACCAGAGCATTCCGAAGCTCGTAAATTCGCAACCGAGACCCCTTATTTCGAGCCTTCTTCTTCCCAAATACTGTTTTTCACCCTCCTGGTATTGTCCGATTCACAAAAGAGTCCGATTCACAAAAGAACTCGCAACAAAAAAACGACGAAATATTTAAGAAATCCGCGCAACACTTGGAAATCAAGAGGCCATCCACGCCGGGCACGCTTCCGCGCGGGAGTTCCGACGGGATCCGGTGCAATTTCCGCTTACGCGAACGCACCGATGCACGCCTCTTTCGAACAATTCGTTCGCATGCGCATCGACCCGCCTCAACGGGTCCTACCTTTCGAGTGCCCGTGAATTCGAGGCCGGGGCCCGGTTGCGAGTTATAATTTTATAAATAAAATTACTTCCAAGGATTATATTACCATAATCACTGAAATGGCTCTTGCTCAAGTGCAGCGGAAACAAAAAAAAAAAAAAAATTAAAAAAAAAAAAAAAGAACGGAAAAAGGGGTGCAACACGAGGACTTCCCAGGAGGTCACCCATCCTAGTACTACTCTCGCCCAAGCACGCTTAACTGCGGAGTTCTGATGGGATCCGGTGCATTAGTGCTGGTATGATCGCACCCGTTCAATCACCGTAACAATTTGATTACATGCGCGTTGCCGCCCAAAAGTAAAAAACCAGAGCATTCCGAAGCTCGTAAATTCGCAACCGAGACCCCTTATTTCGAGCCTTCTTCTTCCCAAATACTGTTTTTCACCCTCCTGGTATTGTCCGATTCACAAAAGAGTCCGATTCACAAAAGAACTCGCAACAAAAAAACGACGAAATATTTAAGAAATCCGCGCAACACTTGGAAATCAAGAGGCCATCCACGCCGGGCACGCTTCCGCGGGGAGTTCCGACGGGATCCGGTGCAATTTCCGCTTACGCGAACGCACCGATGCACGCCTCTTTCGAACAATTCGTTCGCATGCGCATCGACCCGCCTCAACGGGTCCTACCTTTCGAGTGCCCGTGAATTCGAGGCCGGGGCCCGGTTGCGAGTTATAATTTTATAAATAAAATTACTTCCAAGGATTATATTACCATAATCACTGAAATGGCTCTTGCTCAAGTGCAGCGGAAACAAAAAAAAAAAAAAATTAAAAAAAAAAAAAAGAACGGAAAAAGGGGTGCAACACGAGGACTTCCCAGGAGGTCACCCATCCTAGTACTACTCTCGCCCAAGCACGCTTAACTGCGGAGTTCTGATGGGATCCGGTGCATTAGTGCTGGTATGATCGCACCCGTTCAATCACCGTAACAATTTGATTACATGCGCGTTGCCGCCCAAAAGTAAAAAACCAGAGCATTCCGAAGCTCGTAAATTCGCAACCGAGACCCCTTATTTCGAGCCTTCTTCTTCCCAAATACTGTTTTTCACCCTCCTGGTATTGTCCGATTCACAAAAGAGTCCGATTCACAAAAGAACTCGCAACAAAAAAACGACGAAATATTTAAGAAATCCGCGCAACACTTGGAAATCAAGAGGCCATCCACGCCGGGCACGCTTCCGCGGGGAGTTCCGACGGGATCCGGTGCAATTTCCGCTTACGCGAACGCACCGATGCACGCCTCTTTCGAACAATTCGTTCGCATGCGCATCGACCCCGCCTCAACGGGTCCTACCTTTCGAGTGCCCGTGAATTCGAGGCCGGGGCCCGGTTGCGAGTTATAATTTTATAAATAAAATTACTTCCAAGGATTATATTACCATAATCACTGAAATGGCTCTTGCTCAAGTGCAGCGGAAACAAAAAAAAAAAAAAATTAAAAAAAAAAAAAAGAACGGAAAAAGGGGTGCAACACGAGGACTTCCCAGGAGGTCACCCATCCTAGTACTACTCTCGCCCAAGCACGCTTAACTGCGGAGTTCTGATGGGATCCGGTGCATTAGTGCTGGTATGATCGCACCCGTTCAATCACCGTAACAATTTGATTACATGCGCGTTGCCGCCCAAAAGTAAAAAACCAGAGCATTCCGAAGCTCGTAAATTCGCAACCGAGACCCCTTATTTCGAGCCTTCTTCTTCCCAAATACTGTTTTTCACCCTCCTGGTATTGTCCGATTCACAAAAGAGTCCGATTCACAAAAGAACTCGCAACAAAAAAACGACGAAATATTTAAGAAATCCGCGCAACACTTGGAAATCAAGAGGCCATCCACGCCGGGCA
Source organism: Amaranthus tricolor (assembly GCF_026212465.1). NCBI lineage: Eukaryota > Viridiplantae > Streptophyta > Magnoliopsida > Caryophyllales > Amaranthaceae > Amaranthus > Amaranthus tricolor. Next base: position 33,250,669 of record NC_080050.1, on the reverse strand, counting down.
CGCTTCCGCGGGGAGTTCCGACGGGATCCGGTGCAATTTCCGCTTACGCGAACGCACCGATGCACGCCTCTTTCGAACAATTCGTTCGCATGCGCATCGACCCGCCTCAACGGGTCCTACCTTTCGAGTGCCCGTGAATTCGAGGCCGGGGCCCGGTTGCGAGTTATAATTTTATAAATAAAATTACTTCCAAGGATTATATTACCATAATCACTGAAATGGCTCTTGCTCAAGTGCAGCGGAAACAAAAAAAAAAAAAATTAAAAAAAAAAAAAAAGAACGGAAAAAGGGGTGCAACACGAGGACTTCCCAGGAGGTCACCCATCCTAGTACTACTCTCGCCCAAGCACGCTTAACTGCGGAGTTCTGATGGGATCCGGTGCATTAGTGCTGGTATGATCGCACCCGTTCAATCACCGTAACAATTTGATTACATGCGCGTTGCCGCCCAAAAGTAAAAAACCAGAGCATTCCGAAGCTCGTAAATTCGCAACCGAGACCCCTTATTTCGAGCCTTCTTCTTCCCAAATACTGTTTTTCACCCTCCTGGTATTGTCCGATTCACAAAAGAGTCCGATTCACAAAAGAACTCGCAACAAAAAAACGACGAAATATTTAAGAAATCCGCGCAACACTTGGAAATCAAGAGGCCATCCACGCCGGGCACGCTTCCGCGGGGAGTTCCGACGGGATCCGGTGCAATTTCCGCTTACGCGAACGCACCGATGCACGCCTCTTTCGAACAATTCGTTCGCATGCGCATCGACCCGCCTCAACGGGTCCTACCTTTCGAGTGCCCGTGAATTCGAGGCCGGGGCCCGGTTGCGAGTTATAATTTTATAAATAAAATTACTTCCAAGGATTATATTACCATAATCACTGAAATGGCTCTTGCTCAAGTGCAGCGGAAACAAAAAAAAAAAAAAAATTAAAAAAAAAAAAAAAGAACGGAAAAAGGGGTGCAACACGAGGACTTCCCAGGAGGTCACCCATCCTAGTACTACTCTCGCCCAAGCACGCTTAACTGCGGAGTTCTGATGGGATCCGGTGCATTAGTGCTGGTATGATCGCACCCGTTCAATCACCGTAACAATTTGATTACATGCGCGTTGCCGCCCAAAAGTAAAAAACCAGAGCATTCCGAAGCTCGTAAATTCGCAACCGAGACCCCTTATTTCGAGCCTTCTTCTTCCCAAATACTGTTTTTCACCCTCCTGGTATTGTCCGATTCACAAAAGAGTCCGATTCACAAAAGAACTCGCAACAAAAAAACGACGAAATATTTAAGAAATCCGCGCAACACTTGGAAATCAAGAGGCCATCCACGCCGGGCACGCTTCCGCGGGGAGTTCCGACGGGATCCGGTGCAATTTCCGCTTACGCGAACGCACCGATGCACGCCTCTTTCGAACAATTCGTTCGCATGCGCATCGACCCGCCTCAACGGGTCCTACCTTTCGAGTGCCCGTGAATTCGAGGCCGGGGCCCGGTTGCGAGTTATAATTTTATAAATAAAATTACTTCCAAGGATTATATTACCATAATCACTGAAATGGCTCTTGCTCAAGTGCAGCGGAAACAAAAAAAAAAAAAAATTAAAAAAAAAAAAAAGAACGGAAAAAGGGGTGCAACACGAGGACTTCCCAGGAGGTCACCCATCCTAGTACTACTCTCGCCCAAGCACGCTTAACTGCGGAGTTCTGATGGGATCCGGTGCATTAGTGCTGGTATGATCGCACCCGTTCAATCACCGTAACAATTTGATTACATGCGCGTTGCCGCCCAAAAGTAAAAAACCAGAGCATTCCGAAGCTCGTAAATTCGCAACCGAGACCCCTTATTTCGAGCCTTCTTCTTCCCAAATACTGTTTTTCACCCTCCTGGTATTGTCCGATTCACAAAAGAGTCCGATTCACAAAAGAACTCGCAACAAAAAAACGACGAAATATTTAAGAAATCCGCGCAACACTTGGAAATCAAGAGGCCATCCACGCCGGGCACGCTTCCGCGGGGAGTTCCGACGGGATCCGGTGCAATTTCCGCTTACGCGAACGCACCGATGCACGCCTCTTTCGAACAATTCGTTCGCATGCGCATCGACCCGCCTCAACGGGTCCTACCTTTCGAGTGCCCGTGAATTCGAGGCCGGGGCCCGGTTGCGAGTTATAATTTTATAAATAAAATTACTTCCAAGGATTATATTACCATAATCACTGAAATGGCTCTTGCTCAAGTGCAGCGGAAACAAAAAAAAAAAAATTAAAAAAAAAAAAAAGAACGGAAAAAGGGGTGCAACACGAGGACTTCCCAGGAGGTCACCCATCCTAGTACTACTCTCGCCCAAGCACGCTTAACTGCGGAGTTCTGATGGGATCCGGTGCATTAGTGCTGGTATGATCGCACCCGTTCAATCACCGTAACAATTTGATTACATGCGCGTTGCCGCCCAAAAGTAAAAAACCAGAGCATTCCGAAGCTCGTAAATTCGCAACCGAGACCCCTTATTTCGAGCCTTCTTCTTCCCAAATACTGTTTTTCACCCTCCTGGTATTGTCCGATTCACAAAAGAGTCCGATTCACAAAAGAACTCGCAACAAAAAAACGACGAAATATTTAAGAAATCCGCGCAACACTTGGAAATCAAGAGGCCATCCACGCCGGGCACGCTTCCGCGGGGAGTTCCGACGGGATCCGGTGCAATTTCCGCTTACGCGAACGCACCGATGCACGCCTCTTTCGAACAATTCGTTCGCATGCGCATCGACCCGCCTCAACGGGTCCTACCTTTCGAGTGCCCGTGAATTCGAGGCCGGGGCCCGGTTGCGAGTTATAATTTTATAAATAAAATTACTTCCAAGGATTATATTACCATAATCACTGAAATGGCTCTTGCTCAAGTGCAGCGGAAACAAAAAAAAAAAAAATTAAAAAAAAAAAAAGAACGGAAAAAGGGGTGCAACACGAGGACTTCCCAGGAGGTCACCCATCCTAGTACTACTCTCGCCCAAGCACGCTTAACTGCGGAGTTCTGATGGGATCCGGTGCATTAGTGCTGGTATGATCGCACCCGTTCAATCACCGTAACAATTTGATTACATGCGCGTTGCCGCCCAAAAGTAAAAAACCAGAGCATTCCGAAGCTCGTAAATTCGCAACCGAGACCCCTTATTTCGAGCCTTCTTCTTCCCAAATACTGTTTTTCACCCTCCTGGTATTGTCCGATTCACAAAAGAGTCCGATTCACAAAAGAACTCGCAACAAAAAAACGACGAAATATTTAAGAAATCCGCGCAACACTTGGAAATCAAGAGGCCATCCACGCCGGGCACGCTTTCGCGGGGAGTTCCGACGGGATCCGGTGCAATTTCCGCTTACGCGAACGCACCGATGCACGCCTCTTTCGAACAATTCGTTCGCATGCGCATCGACCCGCCTCAACGGGTCCTACCTTTCGAGTGCCCGTGAATTCGAGGCCGGGGCCCGGTTGCGAGTTATAATTTTATAAATAAAATTACTTCCAAGGATTATATTACCATAATCACTGAAATGGCTCTTGCTCAAGTGCAGCGGAAACAAAAAAAAAAAATTAAAAAAAAAAAAAAAGAACGGAAAAAGGGGTGCAACACGAGGACTTCCCAGGAGGTCACCCATCCTAGTACTACTCTCGCCCAAGCACGCTTAACTGCGGAGTTCTGATGGGATCCGGTGCATTAGTGCTGGTATGATCGCACCCGTTCAATCACCGTAACAATTTGATTACATGCGCGTTGCCGCCCAAAAGTAAAAAACCAGAGCATTCCGAAGCTCGTAAATTCGCAACCGAGACCCCTTATTTCGAGCCTTCTTCTTCCCAAATACTGTTTTTCACCCTCCTGGTATTGTCCGATTCACAAAAGAGTCCGATTCACAAAAGAACTCGCAACAAAAAAAACGACGAAATATTTAAGAAATCCGCGCAACACTTGGAAATCAAGAGGCCATCCACGCCGGGCACGCTTCCGCGGGGAGTTCCGACGGGATCCGGTGCAATTTCCGCTTACGCGAACGCACCGATGCACGCCTCTTTCGAACAATTCGTTCGCATGCGCATCGACCCGCCTCAACGGGTCCTACCTTTCGAGTGCCCGTGAATTCGAGGCCGGGGCCCGGTTGCGAGTTATAATTTTATAAATAAAATTACTTCCAAGGATTATATTACCATAATCACTGAAATGGCTCTTGCTCAAGTGCAGCGGAAACAAAAAAAAAAAAAAATTAAAAAAAAAAAAAAGAACGGAAAAAGGGGTGCAACACGAGGACTTCCCAGGAGGTCACCCATCCTAGTACTACTCTCGCCCAAGCACGCTTAACTGCGGAGTTCTGATGGGATCCGGTGCATTAGTGCTGGTATGATCGCACCCGTTCAATCACCGTAACAATTTGATTACATGCGCGTTGCCGCCCAAAAGTAAAAAACCAGAGCATTCCGAAGCTCGTAAATTCGCAACCGAGACCCCTTATTTCGAGCCTTCTTCTTCCCAAATACTGTTTTTCACCCTCCCGGTATTGTCCGATTCACAAAAGAGTCCGCCGGCTGTAAAAGCCAGGTGAACTCGCAACAAAAAAACGACGAAATATTTAAGAAATCCGCGCAACACTTGGAAATCAAGAGGCCATCCACGCCGGGCACGCTTCCGCGGGGAGTTCCGACGGGATCCGGTGCAATTTCCGCTTACGCGAACGCACCGATGCACGCCTCTTTCGAACAATTCGTTCGCATGCGCATCGACCCGCCTCAACGGGTCCTACCTTTCGAGTGCCCGTGAATTCGAGGCCGGGGCCCGGTTGCGAGTTATATTTTTATAAATAAAATTACTTCCAAGGATTATATTACCATAATCACTGAAATGGCTCTTGCTCAAGTGCAGCGGAAACAAAAAAAAAAAAAAAAAAATTAAAAAAAAAAAAAAGAACGGAAAAAGGGGTGCAACACGAGGACTTCCCAGGAGGTCACCCATCCTAGTACTACTCTCGCCCAAGCACGCTTAACTGCGGAGTTCTGATGGGATCCGGTGCATTAGTGCTGGTATGATCGCACCCGTTCAATCACCGTAACAATTTGATTACATGCGCGTTGCCGCCCAAAAGTAAAAAACCAGAGCATTCCGAAGCTCGTAAATTCGCAACCGAGACCCCTTATTTCGAGCCTTCTTCTTCCCAAATACTGTTTTTCACCCTCCCGGTATTGTCCGATTCACAAAAGAGTCCGCCGGCTGTAAAAGCCAGGTGAACTCGCAACAAAAAAACGACGAAATATTTAAGAAATCCGCGCAACACTTGGAAATCAAGAGGCCATCCACGCCGGGCACGCTTCCGCGGGGAGTTCCGACGGGATCCGGTGCAATTTCCGCTTACGCGAACGCACCGATGCACGCCTCTTTCGAACAATTCGTTCGCATGCGCATCGACCCGCCTCAACGGGTCCTACCTTTCGAGTGCCCGTGAATTCGAGGCCGGGGCCCGGTTGCGAGTTATATTTTTATAAATAAAATTACTTCCAAGGATTATATTACCATAATCACTGAAATGGCTCTTGCTCAAGTGCAGCGGAAACAAAAAAAAAAAAAAAAAAATTAAAAAAAAAAAAAAGAACGGAAAAAGGGGTGCAACACGAGGACTTCCCAGGAGGTCACCCATCCTAGTACTACTCTCGCCCAAGCACGCTTAACTGCGGAGTTCTGATGGGATCCGGTGCATTAGTGCTGGTATGATCGCACCCGTTCAATCACCGTAACAATTTGATTACATGCGCGTTGCCGCCCAAAAGTAAAAAACCAGAGCATTCCGAAGCTCGTAAATTCGCAACCGAGACCCCTTATTTCGAGCCTTCTTCTTCCCAAATACTGTTTTTCACCCTCCCGGTATTGTCCGATTCACAAAAGAGTCCGCCGGCTGTAAAAGCCAGGTGAACTCGCAACAAAAAAACGACGAAATATTTAAGAAATCCGCGCAACACTTGGAAATCAAGAGGCCATCCACGCCGGGCACGCTTCCGCGGGGAGTTCCGACGGGATCCGGTGCAATTTCCGCTTACGCGAACGCACCGATGCACGCCTCTTTCGAACAATTCGTTCGCATGCGCATCGACCCGCCTCAACGGGTCCTACCTTTCGAGTGCCCGTGAATTCGAGGCCGGGGCCCGGTTGCGAGTTATATTTTTATAAATAAAATTACTTCCAAGGATTATATTACCATAATCACTGAAATGGCTCTTGCTCAAGTGCAGCGGAAACAAAAAAAAAAAAAAAAAAATTAAAAAAAAAAAAAAAGAACGGAAAAAGGGGTGCAACACGAGGACTTCCCAGGAGGTCACCCATCCTAGTACTACTCTCGCCCAAGCACGCTTAACTGCGGAGTTCTGATGGGATCCGGTGCATTAGTGCTGGTATGATCGCACCCGTTCAATCACCGTAACAATTTGATTACATGCGCGTTGCCGCCCAAAAGTAAAAAACCAGAGCATTCCGAAGCTCGTAAATTCGCAACCGAGACCCCTTATTTCGAGCCTTCTTCTTCCCAAATACTGTTTTTCACCCTCCCGGTATTGTCCGATTCACAAAAGAGTCCGCCGGCTGTAAAAGCCAGGTGAACTCGCAACAAAAAAACGACGAAATATTTAAGAAATCCGCGCAACACTTGGAAATCAAGAGGCCATCCACGCCGGGCACGCTTCCGCGGGGAGTTCCGACGGGATCCGGTGCAATTTCCGCTTACGCGAACGCACCGATGCACGCCTCTTTCGAACAATTCGTTCGCATGCGCATCGACCCGCCTCAACGGGTCCTACCTTTCGAGTGCCCGTGAATTCGAGGCCGGGGCCCGGTTGCGAGTTATATTTTTATAAATAAAATTACTTCCAAGGATTATATTACCATAATCACTGAAATGGCTCTTGCTCAAGTGCAGCGGAAACAAAAAAAAAAAAAAAAAAATTAAAAAAAAAAAAAAGAACGGAAAAAGGGGTGCAACACGAGGACTTCCCAGGAGGTCACCCATCCTAGTACTACTCTCGCCCAAGCACGCTTAACTGCGGAGTTCTGATGGGATCCGGTGCATTAGTGCTGGTATGATCGCACCCGTTCAATCACCGTAACAATTTGATTACATGCGCGTTGCCGCCCAAAAGTAAAAAACCAGAGCATTCCGAAGCTCGTAAATTCGCAACCGAGACCCCTTATTTCGAGCCTTCTTCTTCCCAAATACTGTTTTTCACCCTCCCGGTATTGTCCGATTCACAAAAGAGTCCGCCGGCTGTAAAAGCCAGGTGAACTCGCAACAAAAAAACGACGAAATATTTAAGAAATCCGCGCAACACTTGGAAATCAAGAGGCCATCCACGCCGGGCACGCTTCCGCGGGGAGTTCCGACGGGATCCGGTGCAATTTCCGCTTACGCGAACGCACCGATGCACGCCTCTTTCGAACAATTCGTTCGCATGCGCATCGACCCGCCTCAACGGGTCCTACCTTTCGAGTGCCCGTGAATTCGAGGCCGGGGCCCGGTTGCGAGTTATATTTTTATAAATAAAATTACTTCCAAGGATTATATTACCATAATCACTGAAATGGCTCTTGCTCAAGTGCAGCGGAAACAAAAAAAAAAAAAAAAAAATTAAAAAAAAAAAAAAAGAACGGAAAAAGGGGTGCAACACGAGGACTTCCCAGGAGGTCACCCATCCTAGTACTACTCTCGCCCAAGCACGCTTAACTGCGGAGTTCTGATGGGATCCGGTGCATTAGTGCTGGTATGATCGCACCCGTTCAATCACCGTAACAATTTGATTACATGCGCGTTGCCGCCCAAAAGTAAAAAACCAGAGCATTCCGAAGCTCGTAAATTCGCAACCGAGACCCCTTATTTCGAGCCTTCTTCTTCCCAAATACTGTTTTTCACCCTCCCGGTATTGTCCGATTCACAAAAGAGTCCGCCGGCTGTAAAAGCCAGGTGAACTCGCAACAAAAAAACGACGAAATATTTAAGAAATCCGCGCAACACTTGGAAATCAAGAGGCCATCCACGCCGGGCACGCTTCCGCGGGGAGTTCCGACGGGATCCGGTGCAATTTCCGCTTACGCGAACGCACCGATGCACGCCTCTTTCGAACAATTCGTTCGCATGCGCATCGACCCGCCTCAACGGGTCCTACCTTTCGAGTGCCCGTGAATTCGAGGCCGGGGCCCGGTTGCGAGTTATATTTTTATAAATAAAATTACTTCCAAGGATTATATTACCATAATCACTGAAATGGCTCTTGCTCAAGTGCAGCGGAAACAAAAAAAAAAAAAAAAAAATTAAAAAAAAAAAAAAAGAACGGAAAAAGGGGTGCAACACGAGGACTTCCCAGGAGGTCACCCATCCTAGTACTACTCTCGCCCAAGCACGCTTAACTGCGGAGTTCTGATGGGATCCGGTGCATTAGTGCTGGTATGATCGCACCCGTTCAATCACCGTAACAATTTGATTACATGCGCGTTGCCGCCCAAAAGTAAAAAACCAGAGCATTCCGAAGCTCGTAAATTCGCAACCGAGACCCCTTATTTCGAGCCTTCTTCTTCCCAAATACTGTTTTTCACCCTCCCGGTATTGTCCGATTCACAAAAGAGTCCGCCGGCTGTAAAAGCCAGGTGAACTCGCAACAAAAAAACGACGAAATATTTAAGAAATCCGCGCAACACTTGGAAATCAAGAGGCCATCCACGCCGGGCACGCTTCCGCGGGGAGTTCCGACGGGATCCGGTGCAATTTCCGCTTACGCGAACGCACCGATGCACGCCTCTTTCGAACAATTCGTTCGCATGCGCATCGACCCGCCTCAACGGGTCCTACCTTTCGAGTGCCCGTGAATTCGAGGCCGGGGCCCGGTTGCGAGTTATATTTTTATAAATAAAATTACTTCCAAGGATTATATTACCATAATCACTGAAATGGCTCTTGCTCAAGTGCAGCGGAAACAAAAAAAAAAAAAAAAAAATTAAAAAAAAAAAAAAAGAACGGAAAAAGGGGTGCAACACGAGGACTTCCCAGGAGGTCACCCATCCTAGTACTACTCTCGCCCAAGCACGCTTAACTGCGGAGTTCTGATGGGATCCGGTGCATTAGTGCTGGTATGATCGCACCCGTTCAATCACCGTAACAATTTGATTACATGCGCGTTGCCGCCCAAAAGTAAAAAACCAGAGCATTCCGAAGCTCGTAAATTCGCAACCGAGACCCCTTATTTCGAGCCTTCTTCTTCCCAAATACTGTTTTTCACCCTCCCGGTATTGTCCGATTCACAAAAGAGTCCGCCGGCTGTAAAAGCCAGGTGAACTCGCAACAAAAAAACGACGAAATATTTAAGAAATCCGCGCAACACTTGGAAATCAAGAGGCCATCCACGCCGGGCACGCTTCCGCGGGGAGTTCCGACGGGATCCGGTGCAATTTCCGCTTACGCGAACGCACCGATGCACGCTTAACTGCGGAGTTCTGATGGGATCCGGTGCATTAGTGCTGGTATGATCGCACCCGTTCAATCACCGTAACAATTTGATTACATGCGCGTTGCCGCCCAAAAGTAAAAAACCAGAGCATTCCGAAGCTCGTAAATTCGCAACCGAGACCCCTTATTTCGAGCCTTCTTCTTCCCAAATACTGTTTTTCACCCTCCCGGTATTGTCCGATTCACAAAAGAGTCCGCCGGCTGTAAAAGCCAGGTGAACTCGCAACAAAAAAACGACGAAATATTTAAGAAATCCGCGCAACACTTGGAAATCAAGAGGCCATCCACGCCGGGCACGCTTCCGCGGGGAGTTCCGACGGGATCCGGTGCAATTTCCGCTTACGCGAACGCACCGATGCACGCCTCTTTCGAACAATTCGTTCGCATGCGCATCGACCCGCCTCAACGGGTCCTACCTTTCGAGTGCCCGTGAATTCGAGGCCGGGGCCCGGTTGCGAGTTATATTTTTATAAATAAAATTACTTCCAAGGATTATATTACCATAATCACTGAAATGGCTCTTGCTCAAGTGCAGCGGAAACAAAAAAAAAAAAAAAAAAAATTAAAAAAAAAAAAAAAGAACGGAAAAAGGGGTGCAACACGAGGACTTCCCAGGAGGTCACCCATCCTAGTACTACTCTCGCCCAAGCACGCTTAACTGCGGAGTTCTGATGGGATCCGGTGCATTAGTGCTGGTATGATCGCACCCGTTCAATCACCGTAACAATTTGATTACATGCGCGTTGCCGCCCAAAAGTAAAAAACCAGAGCATTCCGAAGCTCGTAAATTCGCAACCGAGACCCCTTATTTCGAGCCTTCTTCTTCCCAAATACTGTTTTTCACCCTCCCGGTATTGTCCGATTCACAAAAGAGTCCGCCGGCTGTAAAAGCCAGGTGAACTCGCAACAAAAAAACGACGAAATATTTAAGAAATCCGCGCAACACTTGGAAATCAAGAGGCCATCCACGCCGGGCACGCTTCCGCGGGGAGTTCCGACGGGATCCGGTGCAATTTCCGCTTACGCGAACGCACCGATGCACGCCTCTTTCGAACAATTCGTTCGCATGCGCATCGACCCGCCTCAACGGGTCCTACCTTTCGAGTGCCCGTGAATTCGAGGCCGGGGCCCGGTTGCGAGTTATATTTTTATAAATAAAATTACTTCCAAGGATTATATTACCATAATCACTGAAATGGCTCTTGCTCAAGTGCAGCGGAAACAAAAAAAAAAAAAAAAAAAATTAAAAAAAAAAAAAAAGAACGGAAAAAGGGGTGCAACACGAGGACTTCCCAGGAGGTCACCCATCCTAGTACTACTCTCGCCCAAGCACGCTTAACTGCGGAGTTCTGATGGGATCCGGTGCATTAGTGCTGGTATGATCGCACCCGTTCAATCACCGTAACAATTTGATTACATGCGCGTTGCCGCCCAAAAGTAAAAAACCAGAGCATTCCGAAGCTCGTAAATTCGCAACCGAGACCCCTTATTTCGAGCCTTCTTCTTCCCAAATACTGTTTTTCACCCTCCCGGTATTGTCCGATTCACAAAAGAGTCCGCCGGCTGTAAAAGCCAGGTGAACTCGCAACAAAAAAACGACGAAATATTTAAGAAATCCGCGCAACACTTGGAAATCAAGAGGCCATCCACGCCGGGCACGCTTCCGCGGGGAGTTCCGACGGGATCCGGTGCAATTTCCGCTTACGCGAACGCACCGATGCACGCCTCTTTCGAACAATTCGTTCGCATGCGCATCGACCCGCCTCAACGGGTCCTACCTTTCGAGTGCCCGTGAATTCGAGGCCGGGGCCCGGTTGCGAGTTATATTTTTATAAATAAAATTACTTCCAAGGATTATATTACCATAATCACTGAAATGGCTCTTGCTCAAGTGCAGCGGAAACAAAAAAAAAAAAAAAAAAATTAAAAAAAAAAAAAAAGAACGGAAAAAGGGGTGCAACACGAGGACTTCCCAGGAGGTCACCCATCCTAGTACTACTCTCGCCCAAGCACGCTTAACTGCGGAGTTCTGATGGGATCCGGTGCATTAGTGCTGGTATGATCGCACCCGTTCAATCACCGTAACAATTTGATTACATGCGCGTTGCCGCCCAAAAGTAAAAAACCAGAGCATTCCGAAGCTCGTAAATTCGCAACCGAGACCCCTTATTTCGAGCCTTCTTCTTCCCAAATACTGTTTTTCACCCTCCCGGTATTGTCCGATTCACAAAAGAGTCCGCCGGCTGTAAAAGCCAGGTGAACTCGCAACAAAAAAACGACGAAATATTTAAGAAATCCGCGCAACACTTGGAAATCAAGAGGCCATCCACGCCGGGCACGCTTCCGCGGGGAGTTCCGACGGGATCCGGTGCAATTTCCGCTTACGCGAACGCACCGATGCACGCCTCTTTCGAACAATTCGTTCGCATGCGCATCGACCCGCCTCAACGGGTCCTACCTTTCGAGTGCCCGTGAATTCGAGGCCGGGGCCCGGTTGCGAGTTATATTTTTATAAATAAAATTACTTCCAAGGATTATATTACCATAATCACTGAAATGGCTCTTGCTCAAGTGCAGCGGAAACAAAAAAAAAAAAAAAAAAATTAAAAAAAAAAAAAAAGAACGGAAAAAGGGGTGCAACACGAGGACTTCCCAGGAGGTCACCCATCCTAGTACTACTCTCGCCCAAGCACGCTTAACTGCGGAGTTCTGATGGGATCCGGTGCATTAGTGCTGGTATGATCGCACCCGTTCAATCACCGTAACAATTTGATTACATGCGCGTTGCCGCCCAAAAGTAAAAAACCAGAGCATTCCGAAGCTCGTAAATTCGCAACCGAGACCCCTTATTTCGAGCCTTCTTCTTCCCAAATACTGTTTTTCACCCTCCCGGTATTGTCCGATTCACAAAAGAGTCCGCCGGCTGTAAAAGCCAGGTGAACTCGCAACAAAAAAACGACGAAATATTTAAGAAATCCGCGCAACACTTGGAAATCAAGAGGCCATCCACGCCGGGCACGCTTCCGCGGGGAGTTCCGACGGGATCCGGTGCAATTTCCGCTTACGCGAACGCACCGATGCACGCCTCTTTCGAACAATTCGTTCGCATGCGCATCGACCCGCCTCAACGGGTCCTACCTTTCGAGTGCCCGTGAATTCGAGGCCGGGGCCCGGTTGCGAGTTATATTTTTATAAATAAAATTACTTCCAAGGATTATATTACCATAATCACTGAAATGGCTCTTGCTCAAGTGCAGCGGAAACAAAAAAAAAAAAAAAAAAAATTAAAAAAAAAAAAAAAGAACGGAAAAAGGGGTGCAACACGAGGACTTCCCAGGAGGTCACCCATCCTAGTACTACTCTCGCCCAAGCACGCTTAACTGCGGAGTTCTGATGGGATCCGGTGCATTAGTGCTGGTATGATCGCACCCGTTCAATCACCGTAACAATTTGATTACATGCGCGTTGCCGCCCAAAAGTAAAAAACCAGAGCATTCCGAAGCTCGTAAATTCGCAACCGAGACCCCTTATTTCGAGCCTTCTTCTTCCCAAATACTGTTTTTCACCCTCCCGGTATTGTCCGATTCACAAAAGAGTCCGCCGGCTGTAAAAGCCAGGTGAACTCGCAACAAAAAAACGACGAAATATTTAAGAAATCCGCGCAACACTTGGAAATCAAGAGGCCATCCACGCCGGGCACGCTTCCGCGGGGAGTTCCGACGGGATCCGGTGCAATTTCCGCTTACGCGAACGCACCGATGCACGCCTCTTTCGAACAATTCGTTCGCATGCGCATCGACCCGCCTCAACGGGTCCTACCTTTCGAGTGCCCGTGAATTCGAGGCCGGGGCCCGGTTGCGAGTTATATTTTTATAAATAAAATTACTTCCAAGGATTATATTACCATAATCACTGAAATGGCTCTTGCTCAAGTGCAGCGGAAACAAAAAAAAAAAAAAAAAAATTAAAAAAAAAAAAAAAGAACGGAAAAAGGGGTGCAACACGAGGACTTCCCAGGAGGTCACCCATCCTAGTACTACTCTCGCCCAAGCACGCTTAACTGCGGAGTTCTGATGGGATCCGGTGCATTAGTGCTGGTATGATCGCACCCGTTCAATCACCGTAACAATTTGATTACATGCGCGTTGCCGCCCAAAAGTAAAAAACCAGAGCATTCCGAAGCTCGTAAATTCGCAACCGAGACCCCTTATTTCGAGCCTTCTTCTTCCCAAATATGTTTTTCACCCTCCCGGTATTGTCCGATTCACAAAAGAGTCCGCCGGCTGTAAAAGCCAGGTGAACTCGCAACAAAAAAACGACGAAATATTTAAGAAATCCGCGCAACACTTGGAAATCAAGAGGCCATCCACGCCGGGCACGCTTCCGCGGGGAGTTCCGACGGGATCCGGTGCAATTTCCGCTTACGCGAACGCACCGATGCACGCCTCTTTCGAACAATTCGTTCGCGATGCGCATCGACCCGCCTCAACGGGTCCTACCTTTCGAGTGCCCGTGAATTCGAGGCCGGGGCCCGGTTGCGAGTTATATTTTTATAAATAAAATTACTTCCAAGGATTATATTACCATAATCACTGAAATGGCTCTTGCTCAAGTGCAGCGGAAACAAAAAAAAAAAAAAAAAAATTAAAAAAAAAAAAAAAGAACGGAAAAAGGGGTGCAACACGAGGACTTCCCAGGAGGTCACCCATCCTAGTACTACTCTCGCCCAAGCACGCTTAACTGCGGAGTTCTGATGGGATCCGGTGCATTAGTGCTGGTATGATCGCACCCGTTCAATCACCGTAACAATTTGATTACATGCGCGTTGCCGCCCAAAAGTAAAAAACCAGAGCATTCCGAAGCTCGTAAATTCGCAACCGAGACCCCTTATTTCGAGCCTTCTTCTTCCCAAATACTGTTTTTCACCCTCCCGGTATTGTCCGATTCACAAAAGAGTCCGCCGGCTGTAAAAGCCAGGTGAACTCGCAACAAAAAAACGACGAAATATTTAAGAAATCCGCGCAACACTTGGAAATCAAGAGGCCATCCACGCCGGGCACGCTTCCGCGGGGAGTTCCGACGGGATCCGGTGCAATTTCCGCTTACGCGAACGCACCGATGCACGCCTCTTTCGAACAATTCGTTCGCATGCGCATCGACCCGCCTCAACGGGTCCTACCTTTCGAGTGCCCGTGAATTCGAGGCCGGGGCCCGGTTGCGAGTTATATTTTTATAAATAAAATTACTTCCAAGGATTATATTACCATAATCACTGAAATGGCTCTTGCTCAAGTGCAGCGGAAACAAAAAAAAAAAAAAAAAAATTAAAAAAAAAAAAAAAGAACGGAAAAAGGGGTGCAACACGAGGACTTCCCAGGAGGTCACCCATCCTAGTACTACTCTCGCCCAAGCACGCTTAACTGCGGAGTTCTGATGGGATCCGGTGCATTAGTGCTGGTATGATCGCACCCGTTCAATCACCGTAACAATTTGATTACATGCGCGTTGCCGCCCAAAAGTAAAAAACCAGAGCATTCCGAAGCTCGTAAATTCGCAACCGAGACCCCTTATTTCGAGCCTTCTTCTTCCCAAATACTGTTTTTCACCCTCCCGGTATTGTCCGATTCACAAAAGAGTCCGCCGGCTGTAAAAGCCAGGTGAACTCGCAACAAAAAAACGACGAAATATTTAAGAAATCCGCGCAACACTTGGAAATCAAGAGGCCATCCACGCCGGGCACGCTTCCGCGGGGAGTTCCGACGGGATCCGGTGCAATTTCCGCTTACGCGAACGCACCGATGCACGCCTCTTTCGAACAATTCGTTCGCATGCGCATCGACCCGCCTCAACGGGTCCTACCTTTCGAGTGCCCGTGAATTCGAGGCCGGGGCCCGGTTGCGAGTTATATTTTTATAAATAAAATTACTTCCAAGGATTATATTACCATAATCACTGAAATGGCTCTTGCTCAAGTGCAGCGGAAACAAAAAAAAAAAAAAAAAAAATTAAAAAAAAAAAAAAAGAACGGAAAAAGGGGTGCAACACGAGGACTTCCCAGGAGGTCACCCATCCTAGTACTACTCTCGCCCAAGCACGCTTAACTGCGGAGTTCTGATGGGATCCGGTGCATTAGTGCTGGTATGATCGCACCCGTTCAATCACCGTAACAATTTGATTACATGCGCGTTGCCGCCCAAAAGTAAAAAACCAGAGCATTCCGAAGCTCGTAAATTCGCAACCGAGACCCCTTATTTCGAGCCTTCTTCTTCCCAAATACTGTTTTTCACCCTCCCGGTATTGTCCGATTCACAAAAGAGTCCGCCGGCTGTAAAAGCCAGGTGAACTCGCAACAAAAAAACGACGAAATATTTAAGAAATCCGCGCAACACTTGGAAATCAAGAGGCCATCCACGCCGGGCACGCTTCCGCGGGGAGTTCCGACGGGATCCGGTGCAATTTCCGCTTACGCGAACGCACCGATGCACGCCTCTTTCGAACAATTCGTTCGCATGCGCATCGACCCGCCTCAACGGGTCCTACCTTTCGAGTGCCCGTGAATTCGAGGCCGGGGCCCGGTTGCGAGTTATATTTTTATAAATAAAATTACTTCCAAGGATTATATTACCATAATCACTGAAATGGCTCTTGCTCAAGTGCAGCGGAAACAAAAAAAAAAAAAAAAAAAATTAAAAAAAAAAAAAAAGAACGGAAAAAGGGGTGCAACACGAGGACTTCCCAGGAGGTCACCCATCCTAGTACTACTCTCGCCCAAGCACGCTTAACTGCGGAGTTCTGATGGGATCCGGTGCATTAGTGCTGGTATGATCGCACCCGTTCAATCACCGTAACAATTTGATTACATGCGCGTTGCCGCCCAAAAGTAAAAAACCAGAGCATTCCGAAGCTCGTAAATTCGCAACCGAGACCCCTTATTTCGAGCCTTCTTCTTCCCAAATACTGTTTTTCACCCTCCCGGTATTGTCCGATTCACAAAAGAGTCCGCCGGCTGTAAAAGCCAGGTGAACTCGCAACAAAAAAACGACGAAATATTTAAGAAATCCGCGCAACACTTGGAAATCAAGAGGCCATCCACGCCGGGCACGCTTCCGCGGGGAGTTCCGACGGGATCCGGTGCAATTTCCGCTTACGCGAACGCACCGATGCACGCCTCTTTCGAACAATTCGTTCGCATGCGCATCGACCCGCCTCAACGGGTCCTACCTTTCGAGTGCCCGTGAATTCGAGGCCGGGGCCCGGTTGCGAGTTATATTTTTATAAATAAAATTACTTCCAAGGATTATATTACCATAATCACTGAAATGGCTCTTGCTCAAGTGCAGCGGAAACAAAAAAAAAAAAAAAAAAATTAAAAAAAAAAAAAAAGAACGGAAAAAGGGGTGCAACACGAGGACTTCCCCAGGAGGTCACCCATCCTAGTACTACTCTCGCCCAAGCACGCTTAACTGCGGAGTTCTGATGGGATCCGGTGCATTAGTGCTGGTATGATCGCACCCGTTCAATCACCGTAACAATTTGATTACATGCGCGTTGCCGCCCAAAAGTAAAAAACCAGAGCATTCCGAAGCTCGTAAATTCGCAACCGAGACCCCTTATTTCGAGCCTTCTTCTTCCCAAATACTGTTTTTCACCCTCCCGGTATTGTCCGATTCACAAAAGAGTCCGCCGGCTGTAAAAGCCAGGTGAACTCGCAACAAAAAAACGACGAAATATTTAAGAAATCCGCGCAACACTTGGAAATCAAGAGGCCATCCACGCCGGGCACGCTTCCGCGGGGAGTTCCGACGGGATCCGGTGCAATTTCCGCTTACGCGAACGCACCGATGCACGCCTCTTTCGAACAATTCGTTCGCATGCGCATCGACCCGCCTCAACGGGTCCTACCTTTCGAGTGCCCGTGAATTCGAGGCCGGGGCCCGGTTGCGAGTTATATTTTTATAAATAAAATTACTTCCAAGGATTATATTACCATAATCACTGAAATGGCTCTTGCTCAAGTGCAGCGGAAACAAAAAAAAAAAAAAAAAAATTAAAAAAAAAAAAAAAGAACGGAAAAAGGGGTGCAACACGAGGACTTCCCAGGAGGTCACCCATCCTAGTACTACTCTCGCCCAAGCACGCTTAACTGCGGAGTTCTGATGGGATCCGGTGCATTAGTGCTGGTATGATCGCACCCGTTCAATCACCGTAACAATTTGATTACATGCGCGTTGCCGCCCAAAAGTAAAAAACCAGAGCATTCCGAAGCTCGTAAATTCGCAACCGAGACCCCTTATTTCGAGCCTTCTTCTTCCCAAATACTGTTTTTCACCCTCCCGGTATTGTCCGATTCACAAAAGAGTCCGCCGGCTGTAAAAGCCAGGTGAACTCGCAACAAAAAAACGACGAAATATTTAAGAAATCCGCGCAACACTTGGAAATCAAGAGGCCATCCACGCCGGGCACGCTTCCGCGGGGAGTTCCGACGGGATCCGGTGCAATTTCCGCTTACGCGAACGCACCGATGCACGCCTCTTTCGAACAATTCGTTCGCATGCGCATCGACCCGCCTCAACGGGTCCTACCTTTCGAGTGCCCGTGAATTCGAGGCCGGGGCCCGGTTGCGAGTTATATTTTTATAAATAAAATTACTTCCAAGGATTATATTACCATAATCACTGAAATGGCTCTTGCTCAAGTGCAGCGGAAACAAAAAAAAAAAAAAAAAAATTAAAAAAAAAAAAAAAGAACGGAAAAAGGGGTGCAACACGAGGACTTCCCAGGAGGTCACCCATCCTAGTACTACTCTCGCCCAAGCACGCTTAACTGCGGAGTTCTGATGGGATCCGGTGCATTAGTGCTGGTATGATCGCACCCGTTCAATCACCGTAACAATTTGATTACATGCGCGTTGCCGCCCAAAAGTAAAAAACCAGAGCATTCCGAAGCTCGTAAATTCGCAACCGAGACCCCTTATTTCGAGCCTTCTTCTTCCCAAATACTGTTTTTCACCCTCCCGGTATTGTCCGATTCACAAAAGAGTCCGCCGGCTGTAAAAGCCAGGTGAACTCGCAACAAAAAAACGACGAAATATTTAAGAAATCCGCGCAACACTTGGAAATCAAGAGGCCATCCACGCCGGGCACGCTTCCGCGGGGAGTTCCGACGGGATCCGGTGCAATTTCCGCTTACGCGAACGCACCGATGCACGCCTCTTTCGAACAATTCGTTCGCGATGCGCATCGACCCGCCTCAACGGGTCCTACCTTTCGAGTGCCCGTGAATTCGAGGCCGGGGCCCGGTTGCGAGTTATATTTTTATAAATAAAATTACTTCCAAGGATTATATTACCATAATCACTGAAATGGCTCTTGCTCAAGTGCAGCGGAAACAAAAAAAAAAAAAAAAAAATTAAAAAAAAAAAAAAAGAACGGAAAAAGGGGTGCAACACGAGGACTTCCCAGGAGGTCACCCATCCTAGTACTACTCTCGCCCAAGCACGCTTAACTGCGGAGTTCTGATGGGATCCGGTGCATTAGTGCTGGTATGATCGCACCCGTTCAATCACCGTAACAATTTGATTACATGCGCGTTGCCGCCCAAAAGTAAAAAACCAGAGCATTCCGAAGCTCGTAAATTCGCAACCGAGACCCCTTATTTCGAGCCTTCTTCTTCCCAAATACTGTTTTTCACCCTCCCGGTATTGTCCGATTCACAAAAGAGTCCGCCGGCTGTAAAAGCCAGGTGAACTCGCAACAAAAAAACGACGAAATATTTAAGAAATCCGCGCAACACTTGGAAATCAAGAGGCCATCCACGCCGGGCACGCTTCCGCGGGGAGTTCCGACGGGATCCGGTGCAATTTCCGCTTACGCGAACGCACCGATGCACGCCTCTTTCGAACAATTCGTTCGCATGCGCATCGACCCGCCTCAACGGGTCCTACCTTTCGAGTGCCCGTGAATTCGAGGCCGGGGCCCGGTTGCGAGTTATATTTTTATAAATAAAATTACTTCCAAGGATTATATTACCATAATCACTGAAATGGCTCTTGCTCAAGTGCAGCGGAAACAAAAAAAAAAAAAAAAAAATTAAAAAAAAAAAAAAAGAACGGAAAAAGGGGTGCAACACGAGGACTTCCCAGGAGGTCACCCATCCTAGTACTACTCTCGCCCAAGCACGCTTAACTGCGGAGTTCTGATGGGATCCGGTGCATTAGTGCTGGTATGATCGCACCCGTTCAATCACCGTAACAATTTGATTACATGCGCGTTGCCGCCCAAAAGTAAAAAACCAGAGCATTCCGAAGCTCGTAAATTCGCAACCGAGACCCCTTATTTCGAGCCTTCTTCTTCCCAAATACTGTTTTTCACCCTCCCGGTATTGTCCGATTCACAAAAGAGTCCGCCGGCTGTAAAAGCCAGGTGAACTCGCAACAAAAAAACGACGAAATATTTAAGAAATCCGCGCAACACTTGGAAATCAAGAGGCCATCCACGCCGGGCACGCTTCCGCGGGGAGTTCCGACGGGATCCGGTGCAATTTCCGCTTACGCGAACGCACCGATGCACGCCTCTTTCGAACAATTCGTTCGCATGCGCATCGACCCGCCTCAACGGGTCCTACCTTTCGAGTGCCCGTGAATTCGAGGCCGGGGCCCGGTTGCGAGTTATATTTTTATAAATAAAATTACTTCCAAGGATTATATTACCATAATCACTGAAATGGCTCTTGCTCAAGTGCAGCGGAAACAAAAAAAAAAAAAAAAAAAATTAAAAAAAAAAAAAAAGAACGGAAAAAGGGGTGCAACACGAGGACTTCCCAGGAGGTCACCCATCCTAGTACTACTCTCGCCCAAGCACGCTTAACTGCGGAGTTCTGATGGGATCCGGTGCATTAGTGCTGGTATGATCGCACCCGTTCAATCACCGTAACAATTTGATTACATGCGCGTTGCCGCCCAAAAGTAAAAAACCAGAGCATTCCGAAGCTCGTAAATTCGCAACCGAGACCCCTTATTTCGAGCCTTCTTCTTCCCAAATACTGTTTTTCACCCTCCCGGTATTGTCCGATTCACAAAAGAGTCCGCCGGCTGTAAAAGCCAGGTGAACTCGCAACAAAAAAACGACGAAATATTTAAGAAATCCGCGCAACACTTGGAAATCAAGAGGCCATCCACGCCGGGCACGCTTCCGCGGGGAGTTCCGACGGGATCCGGTGCAATTTCCGCTTACGCGAACGCACCGATGCACGCCTCTTTCGAACAATTCGTTCGCATGCGCATCGACCCGCCTCAACGGGTCCTACCTTTCGAGTGCCCGTGAATTCGAGGCCGGGGCCCGGTTGCGAGTTATATTTTTATAAATAAAATTACTTCCAAGGATTATATTACCATAATCACTGAAATGGCTCTTGCTCAAGTGCAGCGGAAACAAAAAAAAAAAAAAAAAAATTAAAAAAAAAAAAAAAGAACGGAAAAAGGGGTGCAACACGAGGACTTCCCAGGAGGTCACCCATCCTAGTACTACTCTCGCCCAAGCACGCTTAACTGCGGAGTTCTGATGGGATCCGGTGCATTAGTGCTGGTATGATCGCACCCGTTCAATCACCGTAACAATTTGATTACATGCGCGTTGCCGCCCAAAAGTAAAAAACCAGAGCATTCCGAAGCTCGTAAATTCGCAACCGAGACCCCTTATTTCGAGCCTTCTTCTTCCCAAATACTGTTTTTCACCCTCCCGGTATTGTCCGATTCACAAAAGAGTCCGCCGGCTGTAAAAGCCAGGTGAACTCGCAACAAAAAAACGACGAAATATTTAAGAAATCCGCGCAACACTTGGAAATCAAGAGGCCATCCACGCCGGGCACGCTTCCGCGGGGAGTTCCGACGGGATCCGGTGCAATTTCCGCTTACGCGAACGCACCGATGCACGCCTCTTTCGAACAATTCGTTCGCATGCGCATCGACCCGCCTCAACGGGTCCTACCTTTCGAGTGCCCGTGAATTCGAGGCCGGGGCCCGGTTGCGAGTTATATTTTTATAAATAAAATTACTTCCAAGGATTATATTACCATAATCACTGAAATGGCTCTTGCTCAAGTGCAGCGGAAACAAAAAAAAAAAAAAAAAAATTAAAAAAAAAAAAAAAGAACGGAAAAAGGGGTGCAACACGAGGACTTCCCAGGAGGTCACCCATCCTAGTACTACTCTCGCCCAAGCACGCTTAACTGCGGAGTTCTGATGGGATCCGGTGCATTAGTGCTGGTATGATCGCACCCGTTCAATCACCGTAACAATTTGATTACATGCGCGTTGCCGCCCAAAAGTAAAAAACCAGAGCATTCCGAAGCTCGTAAATTCGCAACCGAGACCCCTTATTTCGAGCCTTCTTCTTCCCAAATACTGTTTTTCACCCTCCCGGTATTGTCCGATTCACAAAAGAGTCCGCCGGCTGTAAAAGCCAGGTGAACTCGCAACAAAAAAACGACGAAATATTTAAGAAATCCGCGCAACACTTGGAAATCAAGAGGCCATCCACGCCGGGCACGCTTCCGCGGGGAGTTCCGACGGGATCCGGTGCAATTTCCGCTTACGCGAACGCACCGATGCACGCCTCTTTCGAACAATTCGTTCGCATGCGCATCGACCCGCCTCAACGGGTCCTACCTTTCGAGTGCCCGTGAATTCGAGGCCGGGGCCCGGTTGCGAGTTATATTTTTATAAATAAAATTACTTCCAAGGATTATATTACCATAATCACTGAAATGGCTCTTGCTCAAGTGCAGCGGAAACAAAAAAAAAAAAAAAAAAATTAAAAAAAAAAAAAAAGAACGGAAAAAGGGGTGCAACACGAGGACTTCCCAGGAGGTCACCCATCCTAGTACTACTCTCGCCCAAGCACGCTTAACTGCGGAGTTCTGATGGGATCCGGTGCATTAGTGCTGGTATGATCGCACCCGTTCAATCACCGTAACAATTTGATTACATGCGCGTTGCCGCCCAAAAGTAAAAAACCAGAGCATTCCGAAGCTCGTAAATTCGCAACCGAGACCCCTTATTTCGAGCCTTCTTCTTCCCAAATACTGTTTTTCACCCTCCCGGTATTGTCCGATTCACAAAAGAGTCCGCCGGCTGTAAAAGCCAGGTGAACTCGCAACAAAAAAACGACGAAATATTTAAGAAATCCGCGCAACACTTGGAAATCAAGAGGCCATCCACGCCGGGCACGCTTCCGCGGGGAGTTCCGACGGGATCCGGTGCAATTTCCGCTTACGCGAACGCACCGATGCACGCCTCTTTCGAACAATTCGTTCGCATGCGCATCGACCCGCCTCAACGGGTCCTACCTTTCGAGTGCCCGTGAATTCGAGGCCGGGGCCCGGTTGCGAGTTATATTTTTATAAATAAAATTACTTCCAAGGATTATATTACCATAATCACTGAAATGGCTCTTGCTCAAGTGCAGCGGAAACAAAAAAAAAAAAAAAAAAATTAAAAAAAAAAAAAAAGAACGGAAAAAGGGGTGCAACACGAGGACTTCCCAGGAGGTCACCCATCCTAGTACTACTCTCGCCCAAGCACGCTTAACTGCGGAGTTCTGATGGGATCCGGTGCATTAGTGCTGGTATGATCGCACCCGTTCAATCACCGTAACAATTTGATTACATGCGCGTTGCCGCCCAAAAGTAAAAAACCAGAGCATTCCGAAGCTCGTAAATTCGCAACCGAGACCCCTTATTTCGAGCCTTCTTCTTCCCAAATACTGTTTTTCACCCTCCCGGTATTGTCCGATTCACAAAAGAGTCCGCCGGCTGTAAAAGCCAGGTGAACTCGCAACAAAAAAACGACGAAATATTTAAGAAATCCGCGCAACACTTGGAAATCAAGAGGCCATCCACGCCGGGCACGCTTCCGCGGGGAGTTCCGACGGGATCCGGTGCAATTTCCGCTTACGCGAACGCACCGATGCACGCCTCTTTCGAACAATTCGTTCGCATGCGCATCGACCCGCCTCAACGGGTCCTACCTTTCGAGTGCCCGTGAATTCGAGGCCGGGGCCCGGTTGCGAGTTATATTTTTATAAATAAAATTACTTCCAAGGATTATATTACCATAATCACTGAAATGGCTCTTGCTCAAGTGCAGCGGAAACAAAAAAAAAAAAAAAAAAAATTAAAAAAAAAAAAAAAGAACGGAAAAAGGGGTGCAACACGAGGACTTCCCAGGAGGTCACCCATCCTAGTACTACTCTCGCCCAAGCACGCTTAACTGCGGAGTTCTGATGGGATCCGGTGCATTAGTGCTGGTATGATCGCACCCGTTCAATCACCGTAACAATTTGATTACATGCGCGTTGCCGCCCAAAAGTAAAAAACCAGAGCATTCCGAAGCTCGTAAATTCGCAACCGAGACCCCTTATTTCGAGCCTTCTTCTTCCCAAATACTGTTTTTCACCCTCCCGGTATTGTCCGATTCACAAAAGAGTCCGCCGGCTGTAAAAGCCAGGTGAACTCGCAACAAAAAAACGACGAAATATTTAAGAAATCCGCGCAACACTTGGAAATCAAGAGGCCATCCACGCCGGGCACGCTTCCGCGGGGAGTTCCGACGGGATCCGGTGCAATTTCCGCTTACGCGAACGCACCGATGCACGCCTCTTTCGAACAATTCGTTCGCATGCGCATCGACCCGCCTCAACGGGTCCTACCTTTCGAGTGCCCGTGAATTCGAGGCCGGGGCCCGGTTGCGAGTTATATTTTTATAAATAAAATTACTTCCAAGGATTATATTACCATAATCACTGAAATGGCTCTTGCTCAAGTGCAGCGGAAACAAAAAAAAAAAAAAAAAAATTAAAAAAAAAAAAAAAGAACGGAAAAAGGGGTGCAACACGAGGACTTCCCAGGAGGTCACCCATCCTAGTACTACTCTCGCCCAAGCACGCTTAACTGCGGAGTTCTGATGGGATCCGGTGCATTAGTGCTGGTATGATCGCACCCGTTCAATCACCGTAACAATTTGATTACATGCGCGTTGCCGCCCAAAAGTAAAAAACCAGAGCATTCCGAAGCTCGTAAATTCGCAACCGAGACCCCTTATTTCGAGCCTTCTTCTTCCCAAATACTGTTTTTCACCCTCCCGGTATTGTCCGATTCACAAAAGAGTCCGCCGGCTGTAAAAGCCAGGTGAACTCGCAACAAAAAAACGACGAAATATTTAAGAAATCCGCGCAACACTTGGAAATCAAGAGGCCATCCACGCCGGGCACGCTTCCGCGGGGAGTTCCGACGGGATCCGGTGCAATTTCCGCTTACGCGAACGCACCGATGCACGCCTCTTTCGAACAATTCGTTCGCATGCGCATCGACCCGCCTCAACGGGTCCTACCTTTCGAGTGCCCGTGAATTCGAGGCCGGGGCCCGGTTGCGAGTTATATTTTTATAAATAAAATTACTTCCAAGGATTATATTACCATAATCACTGAAATGGCTCTTGCTCAAGTGCAGCGGAAACAAAAAAAAAAAAAAAAAAATTAAAAAAAAAAAAAAAGAACGGAAAAAGGGGTGCAACACGAGGACTTCCCAGGAGGTCACCCATCCTAGTACTACTCTCGCCCAAGCACGCTTAACTGCGGAGTTCTGATGGGATCCGGTGCATTAGTGCTGGTATGATCGCACCCGTTCAATCACCGTAACAATTTGATTACATGCGCGTTGCCGCCCAAAAGTAAAAAACCAGAGCATTCCGAAGCTCGTAAATTCGCAACCGAGACCCCTTATTTCGAGCCTTCTTCTTCCCAAATACTGTTTTTCACCCTCCCGGTATTGTCCGATTCACAAAAGAGTCCGCCGGCTGTAAAAGCCAGGTGAACTCGCAACAAAAAAACGACGAAATATTTAAGAAATCCGCGCAACACTTGGAAATCAAGAGGCCATCCACGCCGGGCACGCTTCCGCGGGGAGTTCCGACGGGATCCGGTGCAATTTCCGCTTACGCGAACGCACCGATGCACGCCTCTTTCGAACAATTCGTTCGCATGCGCATCGACCCGCCTCAACGGGTCCTACCTTTCGAGTGCCCGTGAATTCGAGGCCGGGGCCCGGTTGCGAGTTATATTTTTATAAATAAAATTACTTCCAAGGATTATATTACCATAATCACTGAAATGGCTCTTGCTCAAGTGCAGCGGAAACAAAAAAAAAAAAAAAAAAATTAAAAAAAAAAAAAAAGAACGGAAAAAGGGGTGCAACACGAGGACTTCCCAGGAGGTCACCCATCCTAGTACTACTCTCGCCCAAGCACGCTTAACTGCGGAGTTCTGATGGGATCCGGTGCATTAGTGCTGGTATGATCGCACCCGTTCAATCACCGTAACAATTTGATTACATGCGCGTTGCCGCCCAAAAGTAAAAAACCAGAGCATTCCGAAGCTCGTAAATTCGCAACCGAGACCCCTTATTTCGAGCCTTCTTCTTCCCAAATACTGTTTTTCACCCTCCCGGTATTGTCCGATTCACAAAAGAGTCCGCCGGCTGTAAAAGCCAGGTGAACTCGCAACAAAAAAACGACGAAATATTTAAGAAATCCGCGCAACACTTGGAAATCAAGAGGCCATCCACGCCGGGCACGCTTCCGCGGGGAGTTCCGACGGGATCCGGTGCAATTTCCGCTTACGCGAACGCACCGATGCACGCCTCTTTCGAACAATTCGTTCGCATGCGCATCGACCCGCCTCAACGGGTCCTACCTTTCGAGTGCCCGTGAATTCGAGGCCGGGGCCCGGTTGCGAGTTATATTTTTATAAATAAAATTACTTCCAAGGATTATATTACCATAATCACTGAAATGGCTCTTGCTCAAGTGCAGCGGAAACAAAAAAAAAAAAAAAAAAATTAAAAAAAAAAAAAAAGAACGGAAAAAGGGGTGCAACACGAGGACTTCCCAGGAGGTCACCCATCCTAGTACTACTCTCGCCCAAGCACGCTTAACTGCGGAGTTCTGATGGGATCCGGTGCATTAGTGCTGGTATGATCGCACCCGTTCAATCACCGTAACAATTTGATTACATGCGCGTTGCCGCCCAAAAGTAAAAAACCAGAGCATTCCGAAGCTCGTAAATTCGCAACCGAGACCCCTTATTTCGAGCCTTCTTCTTCCCAAATACTGTTTTTCACCCTCCCGGTATTGTCCGATTCACAAAAGAGTCCGCCGGCTGTAAAAGCCAGGTGAACTCGCAACAAAAAAACGACGAAATATTTAAGAAATCCGCGCAACACTTGGAAATCAAGAGGCCATCCACGCCGGGCACGCTTCCGCGGGGAGTTCCGACGGGATCCGGTGCAATTTCCGCTTACGCGAACGCACCGATGCACGCCTCTTTCGAACAATTCGTTCGCATGCGCATCGACCCGCCTCAACGGGTCCTACCTTTCGAGTGCCCGTGAATTCGAGGCCGGGGCCCGGTTGCGAGTTATATTTTTATAAATAAAATTACTTCCAAGGATTATATTACCATAATCACTGAAATGGCTCTTGCTCAAGTGCAGCGGAAACAAAAAAAAAAAAAAAAAAATTAAAAAAAAAAAAAAAGAACGGAAAAAGGGGTGCAACACGAGGACTTCCCAGGAGGTCACCCATCCTAGTACTACTCTCGCCCAAGCACGCTTAACTGCGGAGTTCTGATGGGATCCGGTGCATTAGTGCTGGTATGATCGCACCCGTTCAATCACCGTAACAATTTGATTACATGCGCGTTGCCGCCCAAAAGTAAAAAACCAGAGCATTCCGAAGCTCGTAAATTCGCAACCGAGACCCCTTATTTCGAGCCTTCTTCTTCCCAAATACTGTTTTTCACCCTCCCGGTATTGTCCGATTCACAAAAGAGTCCGCCGGCTGTAAAAGCCAGGTGAACTCGCAACAAAAAAACGACGAAATATTTAAGAAATCCGCGCAACACTTGGAAATCAAGAGGCCATCCACGCCGGGCACGCTTCCGCGGGGAGTTCCGACGGGATCCGGTGCAATTTCCGCTTACGCGAACGCACCGATGCACGCCTCTTTCGAACAATTCGTTCGCATGCGCATCGACCCGCCTCAACGGGTCCTACCTTTCGAGTGCCCGTGAATTCGAGGCCGGGGCCCGGTTGCGAGTTATATTTTTATAAATAAAATTACTTCCAAGGATTATATTACCATAATCACTGAAATGGCTCTTGCTCAAGTGCAGCGGAAACAAAAAAAAAAAAAAAAAAATTAAAAAAAAAAAAAAAGAACGGAAAAAGGGGTGCAACACGAGGACTTCCCAGGAGGTCACCCATCCTAGTACTACTCTCGCCCAAGCACGCTTAACTGCGGAGTTCTGATGGGATCCGGTGCATTAGTGCTGGTATGATCGCACCCGTTCAATCACCGTAACAATTTGATTACATGCGCGTTGCCGCCCAAAAGTAAAAAACCAGAGCATTCCGAAGCTCGTAAATTCGCAACCGAGACCCCTTATTTCGAGCCTTCTTCTTCCCAAATACTGTTTTTCACCCTCCCGGTATTGTCCGATTCACAAAAGAGTCCGCCGGCTGTAAAAGCCAGGTGAACTCGCAACAAAAAAACGACGAAATATTTAAGAAATCCGCGCAACACTTGGAAATCAAGAGGCCATCCACGCCGGGCACGCTTCCGCGGGGAGTTCCGACGGGATCCGGTGCAATTTCCGCTTACGCGAACGCACCGATGCACGCCTCTTTCGAACAATTCGTTCGCATGCGCATCGACCCGCCTCAACGGGTCCTACCTTTCGAGTGCCCGTGAATTCGAGGCCGGGGCCCGGTTGCGAGTTATATTTTTATAAATAAAATTACTTCCAAGGATTATATTACCATAATCACTGAAATGGCTCTTGCTCAAGTGCAGCGGAAACAAAAAAAAAAAAAAAAAAAATTAAAAAAAAAAAAAAGAACGGAAAAAGGGGTGCAACACGAGGACTTCCCAGGAGGTCACCCATCCTAGTACTACTCTCGCCCAAGCACGCTTAACTGCGGAGTTCTGATGGGATCCGGTGCATTAGTGCTGGTATGATCGCACCCGTTCAATCACCGTGACAATTTGATTACATGCGCGTTGCCGCCCAAAAGTAAAAAACCAGAGCATTCCGAAGCTCGTAAATTCGCAACCGAGACCCCTTATTTCGAGCCTTCTTCTTCCCAAATACTGTTTTTCACCCTCCCGGTATTGTCCGATTCACAAAAGAGTCCGCCGGCTGTAAAAGCCAGGTGAACTCGCAACAAAAAAACGACGAAATATTTAAGAAATCCGCGCAACACTTGGAAATCAAGAGGCCATCCACGCCGGGCACGCTTCCGCGGGGAGTTCCGACGGGATCCGGTGCAATTTCCGCTTACGCGAACGCACCGATGCACGCCTCTTTCGAACAATTCGTTCGCATGCGCATCGACCCGCCTCAACGGGTCCTACCTTTCGAGTGCCCGTGAATTCGAGGCCGGGGCCCGGTTGCGAGTTATATTTTTATAAATAAAATTACTTCCAAGGATTATATTACCATAATCACTGAAATGGCTCTTGCTCAAGTGCAGCGGAAACAAAAAAAAAAAAAAAAAAATTAAAAAAAAAAAAAAAGAACGGAAAAAGGGGTGCAACACGAGGACTTCCCAGGAGGTCACCCATCCTAGTACTACTCTCGCCCAAGCACGCTTAACTGCGGAGTTCTGATGGGATCCGGTGCATTAGTGCTGGTATGATCGCACCCGTTCAATCACCGTAACAATTTGATTACATGCGCGTTGCCGCCCAAAAGTAAAAAACCAGAGCATTCCGAAGCTCGTAAATTCGCAACCGAGACCCCTTATTTCGAGCCTTCTTCTTCCCAAATACTGTTTTTCACCCTCCCGGTATTGTCCGATTCACAAAAGAGTCCGCCGGCTGTAAAAGCCAGGTGAACTCGCAACAAAAAAACGACGAAATATTTAAGAAATCCGCGCAACACTTGGAAATCAAGAGGCCATCCACGCCGGGCACGCTTCCGCGGGGAGTTCCGACGGGATCCGGTGCAATTTCCGCTTACGCGAACGCACCGATGCACGCCTCTTTCGAACAATTCGTTCGCATGCGCATCGACCCGCCTCAACGGGTCCTACCTTTCGAGTGCCCGTGAATTCGAGGCCGGGGCCCGGTTGCGAGTTATATTTTTATAAATAAAATTACTTCCAAGGATTATATTACCATAATCACTGAAATGGCTCTTGCTCAAGTGCAGCGGAAACAAAAAAAAAAAAAAAAAAAATTAAAAAAAAAAAAAAGAACGGAAAAAGGGGTGCAACACGAGGACTTCCCAGGAGGTCACCCATCCTAGTACTACTCTCGCCCAAGCACGCTTAACTGCGGAGTTCTGATGGGATCCGGTGCATTAGTGCTGGTATGATCGCACCCGTTCAATCACCGTGACAATTTGATTACATGCGCGTTGCCGCCCAAAAGTAAAAAACCAGAGCATTCCGAAGCTCGTAAATTCGCAACCGAGACCCCTTATTTCGAGCCTTCTTCTTCCCAAATACTGTTTTTCACCCTCCCGGTATTGTCCGATTCACAAAAGAGTCCGCCGGCTGTAAAAGCCAGGTGAACTCGCAACAAAAAAACGACGAAATATTTAAGAAATCCGCGCAACACTTGGAAATCAAGAGGCCATCCACGCCGGGCACGCTTCCGCGGGGAGTTCCGACGGGATCCGGTGCAATTTCCGCTTACGCGAACGCACCGATGCACGCCTCTTTCGAACAATTCGTTCGCATGCGCATCGACCCGCCTCAACGGGTCCTACCTTTCGAGTGCCCGTGAATTCGAGGCCGGGGCCCGGTTGCGAGTTATATTTTTATAAATAAAATTACTTCCAAGGATTATATTACCATAATCACTGAAATGGCTCTTGCTCAAGTGCAGCGGAAACAAAAAAAAAAAAAAAAAAAATTAAAAAAAAAAAAAAGAACGGAAAAAGGGGTGCAACACGAGGACTTCCCAGGAGGTCACCCATCCTAGTACTACTCTCGCCCAAGCACGCTTAACTGCGGAGTTCTGATGGGATCCGGTGCATTAGTGCTGGTATGATCGCACCCGTTCAATCACCGTGACAATTTGATTACATGCGCGTTGCCGCCCAAAAGTAAAAAACCAGAGCATTCCGAAGCTCGTAAATTCGCAACCGAGACCCCTTATTTCGAGCCTTCTTCTTCCCAAATACTGTTTTTCACCCTCCCGGTATTGTCCGATTCACAAAAGAGTCCGCCGGCTGTAAAAGCCAGGTGAACTCGCAACAAAAAAACGACGAAATATTTAAGAAATCCGCGCAACACTTGGAAATCAAGAGGCCATCCACGCCGGGCACGCTTCCGCGGGGAGTTCCGACGGGATCCGGTGCAATTTCCGCTTACGCGAACGCACCGATGCACGCCTCTTTCGAACAATTCGTTCGCATGCGCATCGACCCGCCTCAACGGGTCCTACCTTTCGAGTGCCCGTGAATTCGAGGCCGGGGCCCGGTTGCGAGTTATATTTTTATAAATAAAATTACTTCCAAGGATTATATTACCATAATCACTGAAATGGCTCTTGCTCAAGTGCAGCGGAAACAAAAAAAAAAAAAAAAAAAATTAAAAAAAAAAAAAAGAACGGAAAAAGGGGTGCAACACGAGGACTTCCCAGGAGGTCACCCATCCTAGTACTACTCTCGCCCAAGCACGCTTAACTGCGGAGTTCTGATGGGATCCGGTGCATTAGTGCTGGTATGATCGCACCCGTTCAATCACCGTGACAATTTGATTACATGCGCGTTGCCGCCCAAAAGTAAAAAACCAGAGCATTCCGAAGCTCGTAAATTCGCAACCGAGACCCCTTATTTCGAGCCTTCTTCTTCCCAAATACTGTTTTTCACCCTCCCGGTATTGTCCGATTCACAAAAGAGTCCGCCGGCTGTAAAAGCCAGGTGAACTCGCAACAAAAAAACGACGAAATATTTAAGAAATCCGCGCAACACTTGGAAATCAAGAGGCCATCCACGCCGGGCACGCTTCCGCGGGGAGTTCCGACGGGATCCGGTGCAATTTCCGCTTACGCGAACGCACCGA
This sequence comes from Amaranthus tricolor, assembly GCF_026212465.1. NCBI lineage: Eukaryota > Viridiplantae > Streptophyta > Magnoliopsida > Caryophyllales > Amaranthaceae > Amaranthus > Amaranthus tricolor. Next base: position 33,219,025 of record NC_080050.1, on the reverse strand, counting down.
TGCACGCCTCTTTCGAACAATTCGTTCGCATGCGCATCGACCCGCCTCAACGGGTCCTACCTTTCGAGTGCCCGTGAATTCGAGGCCGGGGCCCGGTTGCGAGTTATATTTTTATAAATAAAATTACTTCCAAGGATTATATTACCATAATCACTGAAATGGCTCTTGCTCAAGTGCAGCGGAAACAAAAAAAAAAAAAAAAAAATTAAAAAAAAAAAAAAGAACGGAAAAAGGGGTGCAACACGAGGACTTCCCAGGAGGTCACCCATCCTAGTACTACTCTCGCCCAAGCACGCTTAACTGCGGAGTTCTGATGGGATCCGGTGCATTAGTGCTGGTATGATCGCACCCGTTCAATCACCGTAACAATTTGATTACATGCGCGTTGCCGCCCAAAAGTAAAAAACCAGAGCATTCCGAAGCTCGTAAATTCGCAACCGAGACCCCTTATTTCGAGCCTTCTTCTTCCCAAATACTGTTTTTCACCCTCCCGGTATTGTCCGATTCACAAAAGAGTCCGCCGGCTGTAAAAGCCAGGTGAACTCGCAACAAAAAAACGACGAAATATTTAAGAAATCCGCGCAACACTTGGAAATCAAGAGGCCATCCACGCCGGGCACGCTTCCGCGGGGAGTTCCGACGGGATCCGGTGCAATTTCCGCTTACGCGAACGCACCGATGCACGCCTCTTTCGAACAATTCGTTCGCATGCGCATCGACCCGCCTCAACGGGTCCTACCTTTCGAGTGCCCGTGAATTCGAGGCCGGGGCCCGGTTGCGAGTTATATTTTTATAAATAAAATTACTTCCAAGGATTATATTACCATAATCACTGAAATGGCTCTTGCTCAAGTGCAGCGGAAACAAAAAAAAAAAAAAAAAAATTAAAAAAAAAAAAAAAGAACGGAAAAAGGGGTGCAACACGAGGACTTCCCAGGAGGTCACCCATCCTAGTACTACTCTCGCCCAAGCACGCTTAACTGCGGAGTTCTGATGGGATCCGGTGCATTAGTGCTGGTATGATCGCACCCGTTCAATCACCGTAACAATTTGATTACATGCGCGTTGCCGCCCAAAAGTAAAAAACCAGAGCATTCCGAAGCTCGTAAATTCGCAACCGAGACCCCTTATTTCGAGCCTTCTTCTTCCCAAATACTGTTTTTCACCCTCCCGGTATTGTCCGATTCACAAAAGAGTCCGCCGGCTGTAAAAGCCAGGTGAACTCGCAACAAAAAAACGACGAAATATTTAAGAAATCCGCGCAACACTTGGAAATCAAGAGGCCATCCACGCCGGGCACGCTTCCGCGGGGAGTTCCGACGGGATCCGGTGCAATTTCCGCTTACGCGAACGCACCGATGCACGCCTCTTTCGAACAATTCGTTCGCATGCGCATCGACCCGCCTCAACGGGTCCTACCTTTCGAGTGCCCGTGAATTCGAGGCCGGGGCCCGGTTGCGAGTTATATTTTTATAAATAAAATTACTTCCAAGGATTATATTACCATAATCACTGAAATGGCTCTTGCTCAAGTGCAGCGGAAACAAAAAAAAAAAAAAAAAAATTAAAAAAAAAAAAAAAGAACGGAAAAAGGGGTGCAACACGAGGACTTCCCAGGAGGTCACCCATCCTAGTACTACTCTCGCCCAAGCACGCTTAACTGCGGAGTTCTGATGGGATCCGGTGCATTAGTGCTGGTATGATCGCACCCGTTCAATCACCGTAACAATTTGATTACATGCGCGTTGCCGCCCAAAAGTAAAAAACCAGAGCATTCCGAAGCTCGTAAATTCGCAACCGAGACCCCTTATTTCGAGCCTTCTTCTTCCCAAATACTGTTTTTCACCCTCCCGGTATTGTCCGATTCACAAAAGAGTCCGCCGGCTGTAAAAGCCAGGTGAACTCGCAACAAAAAAACGACGAAATATTTAAGAAATCCGCGCAACACTTGGAAATCAAGAGGCCATCCACGCCGGGCACGCTTCCGCGGGGAGTTCCGACGGGATCCGGTGCAATTTCCGCTTACGCGAACGCACCGATGCACGCCTCTTTCGAACAATTCGTTCGCATGCGCATCGACCCGCCTCAACGGGTCCTACCTTTCGAGTGCCCGTGAATTCGAGGCCGGGGCCCGGTTGCGAGTTATATTTTTATAAATAAAATTACTTCCAAGGATTATATTACCATAATCACTGAAATGGCTCTTGCTCAAGTGCAGCGGAAACAAAAAAAAAAAAAAAAAAAATTAAAAAAAAAAAAAAGAACGGAAAAAGGGGTGCAACACGAGGACTTCCCAGGAGGTCACCCATCCTAGTACTACTCTCGCCCAAGCACGCTTAACTGCGGAGTTCTGATGGGATCCGGTGCATTAGTGCTGGTATGATCGCACCCGTTCAATCACCGTAACAATTTGATTACATGCGCGTTGCCGCCCAAAAGTAAAAAACCAGAGCATTCCGAAGCTCGTAAATTCGCAACCGAGACCCCTTATTTCGAGCCTTCTTCTTCCCAAATACTGTTTTTCACCCTCCCGGTATTGTCCGATTCACAAAAGAGTCCGCCGGCTGTAAAAGCCAGGTGAACTCGCAACAAAAAAACGACGAAATATTTAAGAAATCCGCGCAACACTTGGAAATCAAGAGGCCATCCACGCCGGGCACGCTTCCGCGGGGAGTTCCGACGGGATCCGGTGCAATTTCCGCTTACGCGAACGCACCGATGCACGCCTCTTTCGAACAATTCGTTCGCATGCGCATCGACCCGCCTCAACGGGTCCTACCTTTCGAGTGCCCGTGAATTCGAGGCCGGGGCCCGGTTGCGAGTTATATTTTTATAAATAAAATTACTTCCAAGGATTATATTACCATAATCACTGAAATGGCTCTTGCTCAAGTGCAGCGGAAACAAAAAAAAAAAAAAAAAAATTAAAAAAAAAAAAAAAGAACGGAAAAAGGGGTGCAACACGAGGACTTCCCAGGAGGTCACCCATCCTAGTACTACTCTCGCCCAAGCACGCTTAACTGCGGAGTTCTGATGGGATCCGGTGCATTAGTGCTGGTATGATCGCACCCGTTCAATCACCGTAACAATTTGATTACATGCGCGTTGCCGCCCAAAAGTAAAAAACCAGAGCATTCCGAAGCTCGTAAATTCGCAACCGAGACCCCTTATTTCGAGCCTTCTTCTTCCCAAATACTGTTTTTCACCCTCCCGGTATTGTCCGATTCACAAAAGAGTCCGCCGGCTGTAAAAGCCAGGTGAACTCGCAACAAAAAAACGACGAAATATTTAAGAAATCCGCGCAACACTTGGAAATCAAGAGGCCATCCACGCCGGGCACGCTTCCGCGGGGAGTTCCGACGGGATCCGGTGCAATTTCCGCTTACGCGAACGCACCGATGCACGCCTCTTTCGAACAATTCGTTCGCATGCGCATCGACCCGCCTCAACGGGTCCTACCTTTCGAGTGCCCGTGAATTCGAGGCCGGGGCCCGGTTGCGAGTTATATTTTTATAAATAAAATTACTTCCAAGGATTATATTACCATAATCACTGAAATGGCTCTTGCTCAAGTGCAGCGGAAACAAAAAAAAAAAAAAAAAAATTAAAAAAAAAAAAAAAGAACGGAAAAAGGGGTGCAACACGAGGACTTCCCAGGAGGTCACCCATCCTAGTACTACTCTCGCCCAAGCACGCTTAACTGCGGAGTTCTGATGGGATCCGGTGCATTAGTGCTGGTATGATCGCACCCGTTCAATCACCGTAACAATTTGATTACATGCGCGTTGCCGCCCAAAAGTAAAAAACCAGAGCATTCCGAAGCTCGTAAATTCGCAACCGAGACCCCTTATTTCGAGCCTTCTTCTTCCCAAATACTGTTTTTCACCCTCCCGGTATTGTCCGATTCACAAAAGAGTCCGCCGGCTGTAAAAGCCAGGTGAACTCGCAACAAAAAAACGACGAAATATTTAAGAAATCCGCGCAACACTTGGAAATCAAGAGGCCATCCACGCCGGGCACGCTTCCGCGGGGAGTTCCGACGGGATCCGGTGCAATTTCCGCTTACGCGAACGCACCGATGCACGCCTCTTTCGAACAATTCGTTCGCATGCGCATCGACCCGCCTCAACGGGTCCTACCTTTCGAGTGCCCGTGAATTCGAGGCCGGGGCCCGGTTGCGAGTTATATTTTTATAAATAAAATTACTTCCAAGGATTATATTACCATAATCACTGAAATGGCTCTTGCTCAAGTGCAGCGGAAACAAAAAAAAAAAAAAAAAAATTAAAAAAAAAAAAAAAGAACGGAAAAAGGGGTGCAACACGAGGACTTCCCAGGAGGTCACCCATCCTAGTACTACTCTCGCCCAAGCACGCTTAACTGCGGAGTTCTGATGGGATCCGGTGCATTAGTGCTGGTATGATCGCACCCGTTCAATCACCGTAACAATTTGATTACATGCGCGTTGCCGCCCAAAAGTAAAAAACCAGAGCATTCCGAAGCTCGTAAATTCGCAACCGAGACCCCTTATTTCGAGCCTTCTTCTTCCCAAATACTGTTTTTCACCCTCCCGGTATTGTCCGATTCACAAAAGAGTCCGCCGGCTGTAAAAGCCAGGTGAACTCGCAACAAAAAAACGACGAAATATTTAAGAAATCCGCGCAACACTTGGAAATCAAGAGGCCATCCACGCCGGGCACGCTTCCGCGGGGAGTTCCGACGGGATCCGGTGCAATTTCCGCTTACGCGAACGCACCGATGCACGCCTCTTTCGAACAATTCGTTCGCATGCGCATCGACCCGCCTCAACGGGTCCTACCTTTCGAGTGCCCGTGAATTCGAGGCCGGGGCCCGGTTGCGAGTTATAATTTTATAAATAAAATTACTTCCAAGGATTATATTACCATAATCACTGATGGGATCCGGTGCATTAGTGCTGGTATGATCGCACCCGTTCAATCACCGTAACAATTTGATTACATGCGCGTTGCCGCCCAAAAGTAAAAAACCAGAGCATTCCGAAGCTCGTAAATTCGCAACCGAGACCCCTTATTTCGAGCCTTCTTCTTCCCAAATACTGTTTTTCACCCTCCCGGTATTGTCCGATTCACAAAAGAGTCCGCCGGCTGTAAAAGCCAGGTGAACTCGCAACAAAAAAACGACGAAATATTTAAGAAATCCGCGCAACACTTGGAAATCAAGAGGCCATCCACGCCGGGCACGCTTCCGCGGGGAGTTCCGACGGGATCCGGTGCAATTTCCGCTTACGCGAACGCACCGATGCACGCCTCTTTCGAACAATTCGTTCGCATGCGCATCGACCCGCCTCAACGGGTCCTACCTTTCGAGTGCCCGTGAATTCGAGGCCGGGGCCCGGTTGCGAGTTATAATTTTATAAATAAAATTACTTCCAAGGATTATATTACCATAATCACTGATGGGATCCGGTGCATTAGTGCTGGTATGATCGCACCCGTTCAATCACCGTAACAATTTGATTACATGCGCGTTGCCGCCCAAAAGTAAAAAACCAGAGCATTCCGAAGCTCGTAAATTCGCAACCGAGACCCCTTATTTCGAGCCTTCTTCTTCCCAAATACTGTTTTTCACCCTCCCGGTATTGTCCGATTCACAAAAGAGTCCGCCGGCTGTAAAAGCCAGGTGAACTCGCAACAAAAAAACGACGAAATATTTAAGAAATCCGCGCAACACTTGGAAATCAAGAGGCCATCCACGCCGGGCACGCTTCCGCGGGGAGTTCCGACGGGATCCGGTGCAATTTCCGCTTACGCGAACGCACCGATGCACGCCTCTTTCGAACAATTCGTTCGCATGCGCATCGACCCGCCTCAACGGGTCCTACCTTTCGAGTGCCCGTGAATTCGAGGCCGGGGCCCGGTTGCGAGTTATAATTTTATAAATAAAATTACTTCCAAGGATTATATTACCATAATCACTGAAATGGCTCTTGCTCAAGTGCAGCGGAAACAAAAAAAAAAAAAAAAGAACGGAAAAAGGGGTGCAACACGAGGACTTCCCAGGAGGTCACCCATCCTAGTACTACTCTCGCCCAAGCACGCTTAACTGCGGAGTTCTGATGGGATCCGGTGCATTAGTGCTGGTATGATCGCACCCGTTCAATCACCGTAACAATTTGATTACATGCGCGTTGCCGCCCAAAAGTAAAAAACCAGAGCATTCCGAAGCTCGTAAATTCGCAACCGAGACCCCTTATTTCGAGCCTTCTTCTTCCCAAATACTGTTTTTCACCCTCCCGGTATTGTCCGATTCACAAAAGAGTCCGCCGGCTGTAAAAGCCAGGTGAACTCGCAACAAAAAAACGACGAAATATTTAAGAAATCCGCGCAACACTTGGAAATCAAGAGGCCATCCACGCCGGGCACGCTTCCGCGGGGAGTTCCGACGGGATCCGGTGCAATTTCCGCTTACGCGAACGCACCGATGCACGCCTCTTTCGAACAATTCGTTCGCATGCGCATCGACCCGCCTCAACGGGTCCTACCTTTCGAGTGCCCGTGAATTCGAGGCCGGGGCCCGGTTGCGAGTTATAATTTTATAAATAAAATTACTTCCAAGGATTATATTACCATAATCACTGAAATGGCTCTTGCTCAAGTGCAGCGGAAACAAAAAAAAAAAAAAAAGAACGGAAAAAGGGGTGCAACACGAGGACTTCCCAGGAGGTCACCCATCCTAGTACTACTCTCGCCCAAGCACGCTTAACTGCGGAGTTCTGATGGGATCCGGTGCATTAGTGCTGGTATGATCGCACCCGTTCAATCACCGTAACAATTTGATTACATGCGCGTTGCCGCCCAAAAGTAAAAAACCAGAGCATTCCGAAGCTCGTAAATTCGCAACCGAGACCCCTTATTTCGAGCCTTCTTCTTCCCAAATACTGTTTTTCACCCTCCCGGTATTGTCCGATTCACAAAAGAGTCCGCCGGCTGTAAAAGCCAGGTGAACTCGCAACAAAAAAACGACGAAATATTTAAGAAATCCGCGCAACACTTGGAAATCAAGAGGCCATCCACGCCGGGCACGCTTCCGCGGGGAGTTCCGACGGGATCCGGTGCAATTTCCGCTTACGCGAACGCACCGATGCACGCCTCTTTCGAACAATTCGTTCGCATGCGCATCGACCCGCCTCAACGGGTCCTACCTTTCGAGTGCCCGTGAATTCGAGGCCGGGGCCCGGTTGCGAGTTATAATTTTATAAATAAAATTACTTCCAAGGATTATATTACCATAATCACTGAAATGGCTCTTGCTCAAGTGCAGCGGAAACAAAAAAAAAAAAAAATTAAAAAAAAAAAAAAAGAACGGAAAAAGGGGTGCAACACGAGGACTTCCCAGGAGGTCACCCATCCTAGTACTACTCTCGCCCAAGCACGCTTAACTGCGGAGTTCTGATGGGATCCGGTGCATTAGTGCTGGTATGATCGCACCCGTTCAATCACCGTAACAATTTGATTACATGCGCGTTGCCGCCCAAAAGTAAAAAACCAGAGCATTCCGAAGCTCGTAAATTCGCAACCGAGACCCCTTATTTCGAGCCTTCTTCTTCCCAAATACTGTTTTTCACCCTCCCGGTATTGTCCGATTCACAAAAGAGTCCGCCGGCTGTAAAAGCCAGGTGAACTCGCAACAAAAAAACGACGAAATATTTAAGAAATCCGCGCAACACTTGGAAATCAAGAGGCCATCCACGCCGGGCACGCTTCCGCGGGGAGTTCCGACGGGATCCGGTGCAATTTCCGCTTACGCGAACGCACCGATGCACGCCTCTTTCGAACAATTCGTTCGCATGCGCATCGACCCGCCTCAACGGGTCCTACCTTTCGAGTGCCCGTGAATTCGAGGCCGGGGCCCGGTTGCGAGTTATAATTTTATAAATAAAATTACTTCCAAGGATTATATTACCATAATCACTGAAATGGCTCTTGCTCAAGTGCAGCGGAAACAAAAAAAAAAAAAAAAGAACGGAAAAAGGGGTGCAACACGAGGACTTCCCAGGAGGTCACCCATCCTAGTACTACTCTCGCCCAAGCACGCTTAACTGCGGAGTTCTGATGGGATCCGGTGCATTAGTGCTGGTATGATCGCACCCGTTCAATCACCGTAACAATTTGATTACATGCGCGTTGCCGCCCAAAAGTAAAAAACCAGAGCATTCCGAAGCTCGTAAATTCGCAACCGAGACCCCTTATTTCGAGCCTTCTTCTTCCCAAATACTGTTTTTCACCCTCCCGGTATTGTCCGATTCACAAAAGAGTCCGCCGGCTGTAAAAGCCAGGTGAACTCGCAACAAAAAAACGACGAAATATTTAAGAAATCCGCGCAACACTTGGAAATCAAGAGGCCATCCACGCCGGGCACGCTTCCGCGGGGAGTTCCGACGGGATCCGGTGCAATTTCCGCTTACGCGAACGCACCGATGCACGCCTCTTTCGAACAATTCGTTCGCATGCGCATCGACCCGCCTCAACGGGTCCTACCTTTCGAGTGCCCGTGAATTCGAGGCCGGGGCCCGGTTGCGAGTTATAATTTTATAAATAAAATTACTTCCAAGGATTATATTACCATAATCACTGAAATGGCTCTTGCTCAAGTGCAGCGGAAACAAAAAAAAAAAAAAATTAAAAATAAAAAAAAAGAACGGAAAAAGGGGTGCAACACGAGGACTTCCCAGGAGGTCACCCATCCTAGTACTACTCTCGCCCAAGCACGCTTAACTGCGGAGTTCTGATGGGATCCGGTGCATTAGTGCTGGTATGATCGCACCCGTTCAATCACCGTAACAATTTGATTACATGCGCGTTGCCGCCCAAAAGTAAAAAACCAGAGCATTCCGAAGCTCGTAAATTCGCAACCGAGACCCCTTATTTCGAGCCTTCTTCTTCCCAAATACTGTTTTTCACCCTCCCGGTATTGTCCGATTCACAAAAGAGTCCGCCGGCTGTAAAAGCCAGGTGAACTCGCAACAAAAAAACGACGAAATATTTAAGAAATCCGCGCAACACTTGGAAATCAAGAGGCCATCCACGCCGGGCACGCTTCCGCGGGGAGTTCCGACGGGATCCGGTGCAATTTCCGCTTACGCGAACGCACCGATGCACGCCTCTTTCGAACAATTCGTTCGCATGCGCATCGACCCGCCTCAACGGGTCCTACCTTTCGAGTGCCCGTGAATTCGAGGCCGGGGCCCGGTTGCGAGTTATAATTTTATAAATAAAATTACTTCCAAGGATTATATTACCATAATCACTGAAATGGCTCTTGCTCAAGTGCAGCGGAAACAAAAAAAAAAAAATTAAAAAAAAAAAAAAAGAACGGAAAAAGGGGTGCAACACGAGGACTTCCCAGGAGGTCACCCATCCTAGTACTACTCTCGCCCAAGCACGCTTAACTGCGGAGTTCTGATGGGATCCGGTGCATTAGTGCTGGTATGATCGCACCCGTTCAATCACCGTAACAATTTGATTACATGCGCGTTGCCGCCCAAAAGTAAAAAACCAGAGCATTCCGAAGCTCGTAAATTCGCAACCGAGACCCCTTATTTCGAGCCTTCTTCTTCCCAAATACTGTTTTTCACCCTCCCGGTATTGTCCGATTCACAAAAGAGTCCGCCGGCTGTAAAAGCCAGGTGAACTCGCAACAAAAAAACGACGAAATATTTAAGAAATCCGCGCAACACTTGGAAATCAAGAGGCCATCCACGCCGGGCACGCTTCCGCGGGGAGTTCCGACGGGATCCGGTGCAATTTCCGCTTACGCGAACGCACCGATGCACGCCTCTTTCGAACAATTCGTTCGCATGCGCATCGACCCGCCTCAACGGGTCCTCCCTTTCGAGTGCCCGTGAATTCGAGGCCGGGGCCCGGTTGCGAGTTATAATTTTATAAATAAAATTACTTCCAAGGATTATATTACCATAATCACTGAAATGGCTCTTGCTCAAGTGCAGCGGAAACAAAAAAAAAAAAAAATTAAAAAAAAAAAAAAGAACGGAAAAAGGGGTGCAACACGAGGACTTCCCAGGAGGTCACCCATCCTAGTACTACTCTCGCCCAAGCACGCTTAACTGCGGAGTTCTGATGGGATCCGGTGCATTAGTGCTGGTATGATCGCACCCGTTCAATCACCGTAACAATTTGATTACATGCGCGTTGCCGCCCAAAAGTAAAAAACCAGAGCATTCCGAAGCTCGTAAATTCGCAACCGAGACCCCTTATTTCGAGCCTTCTTCTTCCCAAATACTGTTTTTCACCCTCCCGGTATTGTCCGATTCACAAAAGAGTCCGCCGGCTGTAAAAGCCAGGTGAACTCGCAACAAAAAAACGACGAAATATTTAAGAAATCCGCGCAACACTTGGAAATCAAGAGGCCATCCACGCCGGGCACGCTTCCGCGGGGAGTTCCGACGGGATCCGGTGCAATTTCCGCTTACGCGAACGCACCGATGCACGCCTCTTTCGAACAATTCGTTCGCATGCGCATCGACCCGCCTCAACGGGTCCTACCTTTCGAGTGCCCGTGAATTCGAGGCCGGGGCCCGGTTGCGAGTTATATTTTTATAAATAAAATTACTTCCAAGGATTATATTACCATAATCACTGAAATGGCTCTTGCTCAAGTGCAGCGGAAACAAAAAAAAAAAAAAAAAATTAAAAAAAAAAAAAAGAACGGAAAAAGGGGTGCAACACGAGGACTTCCCAGGAGGTCACCCATCCTAGTACTACTCTCGCCCAAGCACGCTTAACTGCGGAGTTCTGATGGGATCCGGTGCATTAGTGCTGGTATGATCGCACCCGTTCAATCACCGTAACAATTTGATTACATGCGCGTTGCCGCCCAAAAGTAAAAAACCAGAGCATTCCGAAGCTCGTAAATTCGCAACCGAGACCCCTTATTTCGAGCCTTCTTCTTCCCAAATACTGTTTTTCACCCTCCCGGTATTGTCCGATTCACAAAAGAGTCCGCCGGCTGTAAAAGCCAGGTGAACTCGCAACAAAAAAACGACGAAATATTTAAGAAATCCGCGCAACACTTGGAAATCAAGAGGCCATCCACGCCGGGCACGCTTCCGCGGGGAGTTCCGACGGGATCCGGTGCAATTTCCGCTTACGCGAACGCACCGATGCACGCCTCTTTCGAACAATTCGTTCGCATGCGCATCGACCCGCCTCAACGGGTCCTACCTTTCGAGTGCCCGTGAATTCGAGGCCGGGGCCCGGTTGCGAGTTATAATTTTATAAATAAAATTACTTCCAAGGATTATATTACCATAATCACTGAAATGGCTCTTGCTCAAGTGCAGCGGAAACAAAAAAAAAAAAAAAAGAACGGAAAAAGGGGTGCAACACGAGGACTTCCCAGGAGGTCACCCATCCTAGTACTACTCTCGCCCAAGCACGCTTAACTGCGGAGTTCTGATGGGATCCGGTGCATTAGTGCTGGTATGATCGCACCCGTTCAATCACCGTAACAATTTGATTACATGCGCGTTGCCGCCCAAAAGTAAAAAACCAGAGCATTCCGAAGCTCGTAAATTCGCAACCGAGACCCCTTATTTCGAGCCTTCTTCTTCCCAAATACTGTTTTTCACCCTCCCGGTATTGTCCGATTCACAAAAGAGTCCGCCGGCTGTAAAAGCCAGGTGAACTCGCAACAAAAAAACGACGAAATATTTAAGAAATCCGCGCAACACTTGGAAATCAAGAGGCCATCCACGCCGGGCACGCTTCCGCGGGGAGTTCCGACGGGATCCGGTGCAATTTCCGCTTACGCGAACGCACCGATGCACGCCTCTTTCGAACAATTCGTTCGCATGCGCATCGACCCGCCTCAACGGGTCCTACCTTTCGAGTGCCCGTGAATTCGAGGCCGGGGCCCGGTTGCGAGTTATAATTTTATAAATAAAATTACTTCCAAGGATTATATTACCATAATCACTGAAATGGCTCTTGCTCAAGTGCAGCGGAAACAAAAAAAAAAAAAAAAATTAAAAAAAAAAAAAAGAACGGAAAAAGGGGTGCAACACGAGGACTTCCCAGGAGGTCACCCATCCTAGTACTACTCTCGCCCAAGCACGCTTAACTGCGGAGTTCTGATGGGATCCGGTGCATTAGTGCTGGTATGATCGCACCCGTTCAATCACCGTAACAATTTGATTACATGCGCGTTGCCGCCCAAAAGTAAAAAACCAGAGCATTCCGATGCTCGTAAATTCGCAACCGAGACCCCTTATTTCGAGCCTTCTTCTTCCCAAATACTGTTTTTCACCCTCCCGGTATTGTCCGATTCACAAAAGAGTCCGCCGGCTGTAAAAGCCAGGTGAACTCGCAACAAAAAAACGACGAAATATTTAAGAAATCCGCGCAACACTTGGAAATCAAGAGGCCATCCACGCCGGGCACGCTTCCGCGGGGAGTTCCGACGGGATCCGGTGCAATTTCCGCTTACGCGAACGCACCGATGCACGCCTCTTTCGAACAATTCGTTCGCATGCGCATCGACCCGCCTCAACGGGTCCTACCTTTCGAGTGCCCGTGAATTCGAGGCCGGGGCCCGGTTGCGAGTTATAATTTTATAAATAAAATTACTTCCAAGGATTATATTACCATAATCACTGAAATGGCTCTTGCTCAAGTGCAGCGGAAACAAAAAAAAAAAAAAAAATTAAAAAAAAAAAAATGAACGGAAAAAGGGGTGCAACACGAGGACTTCCCAGGAGGTCACCCATCCTAGTACTACTCTCGCCCAAGCACGCTTAACTGCGGAGTTCTGATGGGATCCGGTGCATTAGTGCTGGTATGATCGCACCCGTTCAATCACCGTAACAATTTGATTACATGCGCGTTGCCGCCCAAAAGTAAAAAACCAGAGCATTCCGATGCTCGTAAATTCGCAACCGAGACCCCTTATTTCGAGCCTTCTTCTTCCCAAATACTGTTTTTCACCCTCCCGGTATTGTCCGATTCACAAAAGAGTCCGCCGGCTGTAAAAGCCAGGTGAACTCGCAACAAAAAAACGACGAAATATTTAAGAAATCCGCGCAACACTTGGAAATCAAGAGGCCATCCACGCCGGGCACGCTTCCGCGGGGAGTTCCGACGGGATCCGGTGCAATTTCCGCTTACGCGAACGCACCGATGCACGCCTCTTTCGAACAATTCGTTCGCATGCGCATCGACCCGCCTCAACGGGTCCTACCTTTCGAGTGCCCGTGAATTCGAGGCCGGGGCCCGGTTGCGAGTTATAATTTTATAAATAAAATTACTTCCAAGGATTATATTACCATAATCACTGAAATGGCTCTTGCTCAAGTGCAGCGGAAACAAAAAAAAAAAAAAATTAAAAAAAAAAAAAAAGAACGGAAAAAGGGGTGCAACACGAGGACTTCCCAGGAGGTCACCCATCCTAGTACTACTCTCGCCCAAGCACGCTTAACTGCGGAGTTCTGATGGGATCCGGTGCATTAGTGCTGGTATGATCGCACCCGTTCAATCACCGTAACAATTTGATTACATGCGCGTTGCCGCCCAAAAGTAAAAAACCAGAGCATTCCGAAGCTCGTAAATTCGCAACCGAGACCCCTTATTTCGAGCCTTCTTCTTCCCAAATACTGTTTTTCACCCTCCCGGTATTGTCCGATTCACAAAAGAGTCCGCCGGCTGTAAAAGCCAGGTGAACTCGCAACAAAAAAACGACGAAATATTTAAGAAATCCGCGCAACACTTGGAAATCAAGAGGCCATCCACGCCGGGCACGCTTCCGCGGGGAGTTCCGACGGGATCCGGTGCAATTTCCGCTTACGCGAACGCACCGATGCACGCCTCTTTCGAACAATTCGTTCGCATGCGCATCGACCCGCCTCAACGGGTCCTACCTTTCGAGTGCCCGTGAATTCGAGGCCGGGGCCCGGTTGCGAGTTATAATTTTATAAATAAAATTACTTCCAAGGATTATATTACCATAATCACTGAAATGGCTCTTGCTCAAGTGCAGCGGAAACAAAAAAAAAAAAAAATTAAAAAAAAAAAAAAAGAACGGAAAAAGGGGTGCAACACGAGGACTTCCCAGGAGGTCACCCATCCTAGTACTACTCTCGCCCAAGCACGCTTAACTGCGGAGTTCTGATGGGATCCGGTGCATTAGTGCTGGTATGATCGCACCCGTTCAATCACCGTAACAATTTGATTACATGCGCGTTGCCGCCCAAAAGTAAAAAACCAGAGCATTCCGAAGCTCGTAAATTCGCAACCGAGACCCCTTATTTCGAGCCTTCTTCTTCCCAAATACTGTTTTTCACCCTCCCGGTATTGTCCGATTCACAAAAGAGTCCGCCGGCTGTAAAAGCCAGGTGAACTCGCAACAAAAAAACGACGAAATATTTAAGAAATCCGCGCAACACTTGGAAATCAAGAGGCCATCCACGCCGGGCACGCTTCCGCGGGGAGTTCCGACGGGATCCGGTGCAATTTCCGCTTACGCGAACGCACCGATGCACGCCTCTTTCGAACAATTCGTTCGCATGCGCATCGACCCGCCTCAACGGGTCCTACCTTTCGAGTGCCCGTGAATTCGAGGCCGGGGCCCGGTTGCGAGTTATAATTTTATAAATAAAATTACTTCCAAGGATTATATTACCATAATCACTGAAATGGCTCTTGCTCAAGTGCAGCGGAAACAAAAAAAAAAAAAAATTAAAAAAAAAAAAAAAGAACGGAAAAAGGGGTGCAACACGAGGACTTCCCAGGAGGTCACCCATCCTAGTACTACTCTCGCCCAAGCACGCTTAACTGCGGAGTTCTGATGGGATCCGGTGCATTAGTGCTGGTATGATCGCACCCGTTCAATCACCGTAACAATTTGATTACATGCGCGTTGCCGCCCAAAAGTAAAAAACCAGAGCATTCCGAAGCTCGTAAATTCGCAACCGAGACCCCTTATTTCGAGCCTTCTTCTTCCCAAATACTGTTTTTCACCCTCCCGGTATTGTCCGATTCACAAAAGAGTCCGCCGGCTGTAAAAGCCAGGTGAACTCGCAACAAAAAAACGACGAAATATTTAAGAAATCCGCGCAACACTTGGAAATCAAGAGGCCATCCACGCCGGGCACGCTTCCGCGGGGAGTTCCGACGGGATCCGGTGCAATTTCCGCTTACGCGAACGCACCGATGCACGCCTCTTTCGAACAATTCGTTCGCATGCGCATCGACCCGCCTCAACGGGTCCTACCTTTCGAGTGCCCGTGAATTCGAGGCCGGGGCCCGGTTGCGAGTTATAATTTTATAAATAAAATTACTTCCAAGGATTATATTACCATAATCACTGAAATGGCTCTTGCTCAAGTGCAGCGGAAACAAAAAAAAAAAAAAATTAAAAAAAAAAAAAAAGAACGGAAAAAGGGGTGCAACACGAGGACTTCCCAGGAGGTCACCCATCCTAGTACTACTCTCGCCCAAGCACGCTTAACTGCGGAGTTCTGATGGGATCCGGTGCATTAGTGCTGGTATGATCGCACCCGTTCAATCACCGTAACAATTTGATTACATGCGCGTTGCCGCCCAAAAGTAAAAAACCAGAGCATTCCGAAGCTCGTAAATTCGCAACCGAGACCCCTTATTTCGAGCCTTCTTCTTCCCAAATACTGTTTTTCACCCTCCCGGTATTGTCCGATTCACAAAAGAGTCCGCCGGCTGTAAAAGCCAGGTGAACTCGCAACAAAAAAACGACGAAATATTTAAGAAATCCGCGCAACACTTGGAAATCAAGAGGCCATCCACGCCGGGCACGCTTCCGCGGGGAGTTCCGACGGGATCCGGTGCAATTTCCGCTTACGCGAACGCACCGATGCACGCCTCTTTCGAACAATTCGTTCGCATGCGCATCGACCCGCCTCAACGGGTCCTACCTTTCGAGTGCCCGTGAATTCGAGGCCGGGGCCCGGTTGCGAGTTATAATTTTATAAATAAAATTACTTCCAAGGATTATATTACCATAATCACTGAAATGGCTCTTGCTCAAGTGCAGCGGAAACAAAAAAAAAAAAAAATTAAAAAAAAAAAAAAGAACGGAAAAAGGGGTGCAACACGAGGACTTCCCAGGAGGTCACCCATCCTAGTACTACTCTCGCCCAAGCACGCTTAACTGCGGAGTTCTGATGGGATCCGGTGCATTAGTGCTGGTATGATCGCACCCGTTCAATCACCGTAACAATTTGATTACATGCGCGTTGCCGCCCAAAAGTAAAAAACCAGAGCATTCCGAAGCTCGTAAATTCGCAACCGAGACCCCTTATTTCGAGCCTTCTAAATACTGTTTTTCACCCTCCCGGTATTGTCCGATTCACAAAAGAGTCCGCCGGCTGTAAAAGCCAGGTGAACTCGCAACAAAAAAACGACGAAATATTTAAGAAATCCGCGCAACACTTGGAAATCAAGAGGCCATCCACGCCGGGCACGCTTCCGCGGGGAGTTCCGACGGGATCCGGTGCAATTTCCGCTTACGCGAACGCACCGATGCACGCCTCTTTCGAACAATTCGTTCGCATGCGCATCGACCCGCCTCAACGGGTCCTACCTTTCGAGTGCCCGTGAATTCGAGGCCGGGGCCCGGTTGCGAGTTATAATTTTATAAATAAAATTACTTCCAAGGATTATATTACCATAATCACTGAAATGGCTCTTGCTCAAGTGCAGCGGAAACAAAAAAAAAAAAAATTAAAAAAAAAAAAAAAGAACGGAAAAAGGGGTGCAACACGAGGACTTCCCAGGAGGTCACCCATCCTAGTACTACTCTCGCCCAAGCACGCTTAACTGCGGAGTTCTGATGGGATCCGGTGCATTAGTGCTGGTATGATCGCACCCGTTCAATCACCGTAACAATTTGATTACATGCGCGTTGCCGCCCAAAAGTAAAAAACCAGAGCATTCCGAAGCTCGTAAATTCGCAACCGAGACCCCTTATTTCGAGCCTTCTTCTTCCCAAATACTGTTTTTCACCCTCCCGGTATTGTCCGATTCACAAAAGAGTCCGCCGGCTGTAAAAGCCAGGTGAACTCGCAACAAAAAAACGACGAAATATTTAAGAAATCCGCGCAACACTTGGAAATCAAGAGGCCATCCACGCCGGGCACGCTTCCGCGGGGAGTTCCGACGGGATCCGGTGCAATTTCCGCTTACGCGAACGCACCGATGCACGCCTCTTTCGAACAATTCGTTCGCATGCGCATCGACCCGCCTCAACGGGTCCTACCTTTCGAGTGCCCGTGAATTCGAGGCCGGGGCCCGGTTGCGAGTTATAATTTTATAAATAAAATTACTTCCAAGGATTATATTACCATAATCACTGAAATGGCTCTTGCTCAAGTGCAGCGGAAACAAAAAAAAAAAAAAATTAAAAAAAAAAAAAAAGAACGGAAAAAGGGGTGCAACACGAGGACTTCCCAGGAGGTCACCCATCCTAGTACTACTCTCGCCCAAGCACGCTTAACTGCGGAGTTCTGATGGGATCCGGTGCATTAGTGCTGGTATGATCGCACCCGTTCAATCACCGTAACAATTTGATTACATGCGCGTTGCCGCCCAAAAGTAAAAAACCAGAGCATTCCGAAGCTCGTAAATTCGCAACCGAGACCCCTTATTTCGAGCCTTCTTCTTCCCAAATACTGTTTTTCACCCTCCCGGTATTGTCCGATTCACAAAAGAGTCCGCCGGCTGTAAAAGCCAGGTGAACTCGCAACAAAAAAACGACGAAATATTTAAGAAATCCGCGCAACACTTGGAAATCAAGAGGCCATCCACGCCGGGCACGCTTCCGCGGGGAGTTCCGACGGGATCCGGTGCAATTTCCGCTTACGCGAACGCACCGATGCACGCCTCTTTCGAACAATTCGTTCGCATGCGCATCGACCCGCCTCAACGGGTCCTACCTTTCGAGTGCCCGTGAATTCGAGGCCGGGGCCCGGTTGCGAGTTATAATTTTATAAATAAAATTACTTCCAAGGATTATATTACCATAATCACTGAAATGGCTCTTGCTCAAGTGCAGCGGAAACAAAAAAAAAAAAAAAATTAAAAAAAAAAAAAAGAACGGAAAAAGGGGTGCAACACGAGGACTTCCCAGGAGGTCACCCATCCTAGTACTACTCTCGCCCAAGCACGCTTAACTGCGGAGTTCTGATGGGATCCGGTGCATTAGTGCTGGTATGATCGCACCCGTTCAATCACCGTAACAATTTGATTACATGCGCGTTGCCGCCCAAAAGTAAAAAACCAGAGCATTCCGAAGCTCGTAAATTCGCAACCGAGACCCCTTATTTCGAGCCTTCTTCTTCCCAAATACTGTTTTTCACCCTCCCGGTATTGTCCGATTCACAAAAGAGTCCGCCGGCTGTAAAAGCCAGGTGAACTCGCAACAAAAAAACGACGAAATATTTAAGAAATCCGCGCAACACTTGGAAATCAAGAGGCCATCCACGCCGGGCACGCTTCCGCGGGGAGTTCCGACGGGATCCGGTGCAATTTCCGCTTACGCGAACGCACCGATGCACGCCTCTTTCGAACAATTCGTTCGCATGCGCATCGACCCGCCTCAACGGGTCCTACCTTTCGAGTGCCCGTGAATTCGAGGCCGGGGCCCGGTTGCGAGTTATAATTTTATAAATAAAATTACTTCCAAGGATTATATTACCATAATCACTGAAATGGCTCTTGCTCAAGTGCAGCGGAAACAAAAAAAAAAAAAAATTAAAAAAAAAAAAAAAGAACGGAAAAAGGGGTGCAACACGAGGACTTCCCAGGAGGTCACCCATCCTAGTACTACTCTCGCCCAAGCACGCTTAACTGCGGAGTTCTGATGGGATCCGGTGCATTAGTGCTGGTATGATCGCACCCGTTCAATCACCGTAACAATTTGATTACATGCGCGTTGCCGCCCAAAAGTAAAAAACCAGAGCATTCCGAAGCTCGTAAATTCGCAACCGAGACCCCTTATTTCGAGCCTTCTTCTTCCCAAATACTGTTTTTCACCCTCCCGGTATTGTCCGATTCACAAAAGAGTCCGCCGGCTGTAAAAGCCAGGTGAACTCGCAACAAAAAAACGACGAAATATTTAAGAAATCCGCGCAACACTTGGAAATCAAGAGGCCATCCACGCCGGGCACGCTTCCGCGGGGAGTTCCGACGGGATCCGGTGCAATTTCCGCTTACGCGAACGCACCGATGCACGCCTCTTTCGAACAATTCGTTCGCATGCGCATCGACCCGCCTCAACGGGTCCTACCTTTCGAGTGCCCGTGAATTCGAGGCCGGGGCCCGGTTGCGAGTTATAATTTTATAAATAAAATTACTTCCAAGGATTATATTACCATAATCACTGAAATGGCTCTTGCTCAAGTGCAGCGGAAACAAAAAAAAAAAAAAATTAAAAAAAAAAAAAAGAACGGAAAAAGGGGTGCAACACGAGGACTTCCCAGGAGGTCACCCATCCTAGTACTACTCTCGCCCAAGCACGCTTAACTGCGGAGTTCTGATGGGATCCGGTGCATTAGTGCTGGTATGATCGCACCCGTTCAATCACCGTAACAATTTGATTACATGCGCGTTGCCGCCCAAAAGTAAAAAACCAGAGCATTCCGAAGCTCGTAAATTCGCAACCGAGACCCCTTATTTCGAGCCTTCTTCTTCCCAAATACTGTTTTTCACCCTCCCGGTATTGTCCGATTCACAAAAGAGTCCGCCGGCTGTAAAAGCCAGGTGAACTCGCAACAAAAAAACGACGAAATATTTAAGAAATCCGCGCAACACTTGGAAATCAAGAGGCCATCCACGCCGGGCACGCTTCCGCGGGGAGTTCCGACGGGATCCGGTGCAATTTCCGCTTACGCGAACGCACCGATGCACGCCTCTTTCGAACAATTCGTTCGCATGCGCATCGACCCGCCTCAACGGGTCCTACCTTTCGAGTGCCCGTGAATTCGAGGCCGGGGCCCGGTTGCGAGTTATAATTTTATAAATAAAATTACTTCCAAGGATTATATTACCATAATCACTGAAATGGCTCTTGCTCAAGTGCAGCGGAAACAAAAAAAAAAAAAAATTAAAAAAAAAAAAAAAGAACGGAAAAAGGGGTGCAACACGAGGACTTCCCAGGAGGTCACCCATCCTAGTACTACTCTCGCCCAAGCACGCTTAACTGCGGAGTTCTGATGGGATCCGGTGCATTAGTGCTGGTATGATCGCACCCGTTCAATCACCGTAACAATTTGATTACATGCGCGTTGCCGCCCAAAAGTAAAAAACCAGAGCATTCCGAAGCTCGTAAATTCGCAACCGAGACCCCTTATTTCGAGCCTTCTTCTTCCCAAATACTGTTTTTCACCCTCCCGGTATTGTCCGATTCACAAAAGAGTCCGCCGGCTGTAAAAGCCAGGTGAACTCGCAACAAAAAAACGACGAAATATTTAAGAAATCCGCGCAACACTTGGAAATCAAGAGGCCATCCACGCCGGGCACGCTTCCGCGGGGAGTTCCGACGGGATCCGGTGCAATTTCCGCTTACGCGAACGCACCGATGCACGCCTCTTTCGAACAATTCGTTCGCATGCGCATCGACCCGCCTCAACGGGTCCTACCTTTCGAGTGCCCGTGAATTCGAGGCCGGGGCCCGGTTGCGAGTTATAATTTTATAAATAAAATTACTTCCAAGGATTATATTACCATAATCACTGAAATGGCTCTTGCTCAAGTGCAGCGGAAACAAAAAAAAAAAAAAATTAAAAAAAAAAAAAAAGAACGGAAAAAGGGGTGCAACACGAGGACTTCCCAGGAGGTCACCCATCCTAGTACTACTCTCGCCCAAGCACGCTTAACTGCGGAGTTCTGATGGGATCCGGTGCATTAGTGCTGGTATGATCGCACCCGTTCAATCACCGTAACAATTTGATTACATGCGCGTTGCCGCCCAAAAGTAAAAAACCAGAGCATTCCGAAGCTCGTAAATTCGCAACCGAGACCCCTTATTTCGAGCCTTCTAAATACTGTTTTTCACCCTCCCGGTATTGTCCGATTCACAAAAGAGTCCGCCGGCTGTAAAAGCCAGGTGAACTCGCAACAAAAAAACGACGAAATATTTAAGAAATCCGCGCAACACTTGGAAATCAAGAGGCCATCCACGCCGGGCACGCTTCCGCGGGGAGTTCCGACGGGATCCGGTGCAATTTCCGCTTACGCGAACGCACCGATGCACGCCTCTTTCGAACAATTCGTTCGCATGCGCATCGACCCGCCTCAACGGGTCCTACCTTTCGAGTGCCCGTGAATTCGAGGCCGGGGCCCGGTTGCGAGTTATAATTTTATAAATAAAATTACTTCCAAGGATTATATTACCATAATCACTGAAATGGCTCTTGCTCAAGTGCAGCGGAAACAAAAAAAAAAAAAATTAAAAAAAAAAAAAAAGAACGGAAAAAGGGGTGCAACACGAGGACTTCCCAGGAGGTCACCCATCCTAGTACTACTCTCGCCCAAGCACGCTTAACTGCGGAGTTCTGATGGGATCCGGTGCATTAGTGCTGGTATGATCGCACCCGTTCAATCACCGTAACAATTTGATTACATGCGCGTTGCCGCCCAAAAGTAAAAAACCAGAGCATTCCGAAGCTCGTAAATTCGCAACCGAGACCCCTTATTTCGAGCCTTCTTCTTCCCAAATACTGTTTTTCACCCTCCCGGTATTGTCCGATTCACAAAAGAGTCCGCCGGCTGTAAAAGCCAGGTGAACTCGCAACAAAAAAACGACGAAATATTTAAGAAATCCGCGCAACACTTGGAAATCAAGAGGCCATCCACGCCGGGCACGCTTCCGCGGGGAGTTCCGACGGGATCCGGTGCAATTTCCGCTTACGCGAACGCACCGATGCACGCCTCTTTCGAACAATTCGTTCGCATGCGCATCGACCCGCCTCAACGGGTCCTACCTTTCGAGTGCCCGTGAATTCGAGGCCGGGGCCCGGTTGCGAGTTATAATTTTATAAATAAAATTACTTCCAAGGATTATATTACCATAATCACTGAAATGGCTCTTGCTCAAGTGCAGCGGAAACAAAAAAAAAAAAAAATTAAAAAAAAAAAAAAGAACGGAAAAAGGGGTGCAACACGAGGACTTCCCAGGAGGTCACCCATCCTAGTACTACTCTCGCCCAAGCACGCTTAACTGCGGAGTTCTGATGGGATCCGGTGCATTAGTGCTGGTATGATCGCACCCGTTCAATCACCGTAACAATTTGATTACATGCGCGTTGCCGCCCAAAAGTAAAAAACCAGAGCATTCCGAAGCTCGTAAATTCGCAACCGAGACCCCTTATTTCGAGCCTTCTTCTTCCCAAATACTGTTTTTCACCCTCCCGGTATTGTCCGATTCACAAAAGAGTCCGCCGGCTGTAAAAGCCAGGTGAACTCGCAACAAAAAAACGACGAAATATTTAAGAAATCCGCGCAACACTTGGAAATCAAGAGGCCATCCACGCCGGGCACGCTTCCGCGGGGAGTTCCGACGGGATCCGGTGCAATTTCCGCTTACGCGAACGCACCGATGCACGCCTCTTTCGAACAATTCGTTCGCATGCGCATCGACCCGCCTCAACGGGTCCTACCTTTCGAGTGCCCGTGAATTCGAGGCCGGGGCCCGGTTGCGAGTTATAATTTTATAAATAAAATTACTTCCAAGGATTATATTACCATAATCACTGAAATGGCTCTTGCTCAAGTGCAGCGGAAACAAAAAAAAAAAAAAATTAAAAAAAAAAAAAAGAACGGAAAAAGGGGTGCAACACGAGGACTTCCCAGGAGGTCACCCATCCTAGTACTACTCTCGCCCAAGCACGCTTAACTGCGGAGTTCTGATGGGATCCGGTGCATTAGTGCTGGTATGATCGCACCCGTTCAATCACCGTAACAATTTGATTACATGCGCGTTGCCGCCCAAAAGTAAAAAACCAGAGCATTCCGAAGCTCGTAAATTCGCAACCGAGACCCCTTATTTCGAGCCTTCTTCTTCCCAAATACTGTTTTTCACCCTCCCGGTATTGTCCGATTCACAAAAGAGTCCGCCGGCTGTAAAAGCCAGGTGAACTCGCAACAAAAAAACGACGAAATATTTAAGAAATCCGCGCAACACTTGGAAATCAAGAGGCCATCCACGCCGGGCACGCTTCCGCGGGGAGTTCCGACGGGATCCGGTGCAATTTCCGCTTACGCGAACGCACCGATGCACGCCTCTTTCGAACAATTCGTTCGCATGCGCATCGACCCGCCTCAACGGGTCCTACCTTTCGAGTGCCCGTGAATTCGAGGCCGGGGCCCGGTTGCGAGTTATAATTTTATAAATAAAATTACTTCCAAGGATTATATTACCATAATCACTGAAATGGCTCTTGCTCAAGTGCAGCGGAAACAAAAAAAAAAAAAAATTAAAAAAAAAAAAAAGAACGGAAAAAGGGGTGCAACACGAGGACTTCCCAGGAGGTCACCCATCCTAGTACTACTCTCGCCCAAGCACGCTTAACTGCGGAGTTCTGATGGGATCCGGTGCATTAGTGCTGGTATGATCGCACCCGTTCAATCACCGTAACAATTTGATTACATGCGCGTTGCCGCCCAAAAGTAAAAAACCAGAGCATTCCGAAGCTCGTAAATTCGCAACCGAGACCCCTTATTTCGAGCCTTCTTCTTCCCAAATACTGTTTTTCACCCTCCCGGTATTGTCCGATTCACAAAAGAGTCCGCCGGCTGTAAAAGCCAGGTGAACTCGCAACAAAAAAACGACGAAATATTTAAGAAATCCGCGCAACACTTGGAAATCAAGAGGCCATCCACGCCGGGCACGCTTCCGCGGGGAGTTCCGACGGGATCCGGTGCAATTTCCGCTTACGCGAACGCACCGATGCACGCCTCTTTCGAACAATTCGTTCGCATGCGCATCGACCCGCCTCAACGGGTCCTACCTTTCGAGTGCCCGTGAATTCGAGGCCGGGGCCCGGTTGCGAGTTATATTTTTATAAATAAAATTACTTCCAAGGATTATATTACCATAATCACTGAAATGGCTCTTGCTCAAGTGCAGCGGAAACAAAAAAAAAAAAAAAAAAAATTAAAAAAAAAAAAAAGAACGGAAAAAGGGGTGCAACACGAGGACTTCCCAGGAGGTCACCCATCCTAGTACTACTCTCGCCCAAGCACGCTTAACTGCGGAGTTCTGATGGGATCCGGTGCATTAGTGCTGGTATGATCGCACCCGTTCAATCACCGTGACAATTTGATTACATGCGCGTTGCCGCCCAAAAGTAAAAAACCAGAGCATTCCGAAGCTCGTAAATTCGCAACCGAGACCCCTTATTTCGAGCCTTCTTCTTCCCAAATACTGTTTTTCACCCTCCCGGTATTGTCCGATTCACAAAAGAGTCCGCCGGCTGTAAAAGCCAGGTGAACTCGCAACAAAAAAACGACGAAATATTTAAGAAATCCGCGCAACACTTGGAAATCAAGAGGCCATCCACGCCGGGCACGCTTCCGCGGGGAGTTCCGACGGGATCCGGTGCAATTTCCGCTTACGCGAACGCACCGATGCACGCCTCTTTCGAACAATTCGTTCGCATGCGCATCGACCCGCCTCAACGGGTCCTACCTTTCGAGTGCCCGTGAATTCGAGGCCGGGGCCCGGTTGCGAGTTATATTTTTATAAATAAAATTACTTCCAAGGATTATATTACCATAATCACTGAAATGGCTCTTGCTCAAGTGCAGCGGAAACAAAAAAAAAAAAAAAAAAATTAAAAAAAAAAAAAAGAACGGAAAAAGGGGTGCAACACGAGGACTTCCCAGGAGGTCACCCATCCTAGTACTACTCTCGCCCAAGCACGCTTAACTGCGGAGTTCTGATGGGATCCGGTGCATTAGTGCTGGTATGATCGCACCCGTTCAATCACCGTAACAATTTGATTACATGCGCGTTGCCGCCCAAAAGTAAAAAACCAGAGCATTCCGAAGCTCGTAAATTCGCAACCGAGACCCCTTATTTCGAGCCTTCTTCTTCCCAAATACTGTTTTTCACCCTCCCGGTATTGTCCGATTCACAAAAGAGTCCGCCGGCTGTAAAAGCCAGGTGAACTCGCAACAAAAAAACGACGAAATATTTAAGAAATCCGCGCAACACTTGGAAATCAAGAGGCCATCCACGCCGGGCACGCTTCCGCGGGGAGTTCCGACGGGATCCGGTGCAATTTCCGCTTACGCGAACGCACCGATGCACGCCTCTTTCGAACAATTCGTTCGCATGCGCATCGACCCGCCTCAACGGGTCCTACCTTTCGAGTGCCCGTGAATTCGAGGCCGGGGCCCGGTTGCGAGTTATAATTTTATAAATAAAATTACTTCCAAGGATTATATTACCATAATCACTGAAATGGCTCTTGCTCAAGTGCAGCGGAAACAAAAAAAAAAAAAAATTAAAAAAAAAAAAAAGAACGGAAAAAGGGGTGCAACACGAGGACTTCCCAGGAGGTCACCCATCCTAGTACTACTCTCGCCCAAGCACGCTTAACTGCGGAGTTCTGATGGGATCCGGTGCATTAGTGCTGGTATGATCGCACCCGTTCAATCACCGTAACAATTTGATTACATGCGCGTTGCCGCCCAAAAGTAAAAAACCAGAGCATTCCGAAGCTCGTAAATTCGCAACCGAGACCCCTTATTTCGAGCCTTCTTCTTCCCAAATACTGTTTTTCACCCTCCCGGTATTGTCCGATTCACAAAAGAGTCCGCCGGCTGTAAAAGCCAGGTGAACTCGCAACAAAAAAACGACGAAATATTTAAGAAATCCGCGCAACACTTGGAAATCAAGAGGCCATCCACGCCGGGCACGCTTCCGCGGGGAGTTCCGACGGGATCCGGTGCAATTTCCGCTTACGCGAACGCACCGATGCACGCCTCTTTCGAACAATTCGTTCGCATGCGCATCGACCCGCCTCAACGGGTCCTACCTTTCGAGTGCCCGTGAATTCGAGGCCGGGGCCCGGTTGCGAGTTATAATTTTATAAATAAAATTACTTCCAAGGATTATATTACCATAATCACTGAAATGGCTCTTGCTCAAGTGCAGCGGAAACAAAAAAAAAAAAAAATTAAAAAAAAAAAAAAGAACGGAAAAAGGGGTGCAACACGAGGACTTCCCAGGAGGTCACCCATCCTAGTACTACTCTCGCCCAAGCACGCTTAACTGCGGAGTTCTGATGGGATCCGGTGCATTAGTGCTGGTATGATCGCACCCGTTCAATCACCGTAACAATTTGATTACATGCGCGTTGCCGCCCAAAAGTAAAAAACCAGAGCATTCCGAAGCTCGTAAATTCGCAACCGAGACCCCTTATTTCGAGCCTTCTTCTTCCCAAATACTGTTTTTCACCCTCCCGGTATTGTCCGATTCACAAAAGAGTCCGCCGGCTGTAAAAGCCAGGTGAACTCGCAACAAAAAAACGACGAAATATTTAAGAAATCCGCGCAACACTTGGAAATCAAGAGGCCATCCACGCCGGGCACGCTTCCGCGGGGAGTTCCGACGGGATCCGGTGCAATTTCCGCTTACGCGAACGCACCGATGCACGCCTCTTTCGAACAATTCGTTCGCATGCGCATCGACCCGCCTCAACGGGTCCTACCTTTCGAGTGCCCGTGAATTCGAGGCCGGGGCCCGGTTGCGAGTTATAATTTTATAAATAAAATTACTTCCAAGGATTATATTACCATAATCACTGAAATGGCTCTTGCTCAAGTGCAGCGGAAACAAAAAAAAAAAAAAATTAAAAAAAAAAAAAAGAACGGAAAAAGGGGTGCAACACGAGGACTTCCCAGGAGGTCACCCATCCTAGTACTACTCTCGCCCAAGCACGCTTAACTGCGGAGTTCTGATGGGATCCGGTGCATTAGTGCTGGTATGATCGCACCCGTTCAATCACCGTAACAATTTGATTACATGCGCGTTGCCGCCCAAAAGTAAAAAACCAGAGCATTCCGAAGCTCGTAAATTCGCAACCGAGACCCCTTATTTCGAGCCTTCTTCTTCCCAAATACTGTTTTTCACCCTCCCGGTATTGTCCGATTCACAAAAGAGTCCGCCGGCTGTAAAAGCCAGGTGAACTCGCAACAAAAAAACGACGAAATATTTAAGAAATCCGCGCAACACTTGGAAATCAAGAGGCCATCCACGCCGGGCACGCTTCCGCGGGGAGTTCCGACGGGATCCGGTGCAATTTCCGCTTACGCGAACGCACCGATGCACGCCTCTTTCGAACAATTCGTTCGCATGCGCATCGACCCGCCTCAACGGGTCCTACCTTTCGAGTGCCCGTGAATTCGAGGCCGGGGCCCGGTTGCGAGTTATAATTTTATAAATAAAATTACTTCCAAGGAATATATTACCATAATCACTGAAATGGCTCTTGCTCAAGTGCAGCGGAAACAAAAAAAAAAAAAAATTAAAAAAAAAAAAAAGAACGGAAAAAGGGGTGCAACACGAGGACTTCCCAGGAGGTCACCCATCCTAGTACTACTCTCGCCCAAGCACGCTTAACTGCGGAGTTCTGATGGGATCCGGTGCATTAGTGCTGGTATGATCGCACCCGTTCAATCACCGTAACAATTTGATTACATGCGCGTTGCCGCCCAAAAGTAAAAAACCAGAGCATTCCGAAGCTCGTAAATTCGCAACCGAGACCCCTTATTTCGAGCCTTCTTCTTCCCAAATACTGTTTTTCACCCTCCCGGTATTGTCCGATTCACAAAAGAGTCCGCCGGCTGTAAAAGCCAGGTGAACTCGCAACAAAAAAAACGACGAAATATTTAAGAAATCCGCGCAACACTTGGAAATCAAGAGGCCATCCACGCCGGGCACGCTTCCGCGGGGAGTTCCGACGGGATCCGGTGCAATTTCCGCTTACGCGAACGCACCGATGCACGCCTCTTTCGAACAATTCGTTCGCATGCGCATCGACCCGCCTCAACGGGTCCTACCTTTCGAGTGCCCGTGAATTCGAGGCCGGGGCCCGGTTGCGAGTTATAATTTTATAAATAAAATTACTTCCAAGGAATATATTACCATAATCACTGAAATGGCTCTTGCTCAAGTGCAGCGGAAACAAAAAAAAAAAAAAATTAAAAAAAAAAAAAAGAACGGAAAAAGGGGTGCAACACGAGGACTTCCCAGGAGGTCACCCATCCTAGTACTACTCTCGCCCAAGCACGCTTAACTGCGGAGTTCTGATGGGATCCGGTGCATTAGTGCTGGTATGATCGCACCCGTTCAATCACCGTAACAATTTGATTACATGCGCGTTGCCGCCCAAAAGTAAAAAACCAGAGCATTCCGAAGCTCGTAAATTCGCAACCGAGACCCCTTATTTCGAGCCTTCTTCTTCCCAAATACTGTTTTTCACCCTCCCGGTATTGTCCGATTCACAAAAGAGTCCGCCGGCTGTAAAAGCCAGGTGAACTCGCAACAAAAAAACGACGAAATATTTAAGAAATCCGCGCAACACTTGGAAATCAAGAGGCCATCCACGCCGGGCACGCTTCCGCGGGGAGTTCCGACGGGATCCGGTGCAATTTCCGCTTACGCGAACGCACCGATGCACGCCTCTTTCGAACAATTCGTTCGCATGCGCATCGACCCGCCTCAACGGGTCCTACCTTTCGAGTGCCCGTGAATTCGAGGCCGGGGCCCGGTTGCGAGTTATAATTTTATAAATAAAATTACTTCCAAGGATTATATTACCATAATCACTGAAATGGCTCTTGCTCAAGTGCAGCGGAAACAAAAAAAAAAAAAAATTAAAAAAAAAAAAAAGAACGGAAAAAGGGGTGCAACACGAGGACTTCCCAGGAGGTCACCCATCCTAGTACTACTCTCGCCCAAGCACGCTTAACTGCGGAGTTCTGATGGGATCCGGTGCATTAGTGCTGGTATGATCGCACCCGTTCAATCACCGTAACAATTTGATTACATGCGCGTTGCCGCCCAAAAGTAAAAAACCAGAGCATTCCGAAGCTCGTAAATTCGCAACCGAGACCCCTTATTTCGAGCCTTCTTCTTCCCAAATACTGTTTTTCACCCTCCCGGTATTGTCCGATTCACAAAAGAGTCCGCCGGCTGTAAAAGCCAGGTGAACTCGCAACAAAAAAACGACGAAATATTTAAGAAATCCGCGCAACACTTGGAAATCAAGAGGCCATCCACGCCGGGCACGCTTCCGCGGGGAGTTCCGACGGGATCCGGTGCAATTTCCGCTTACGCGAACGCACCGATGCACGCCTCTTTCGAACAATTCGTTCGCATGCGCATCGACCCGCCTCAACGGGTCCTACCTTTCGAGTGCCCGTGAATTCGAGGCCGGGGCCCGGTTGCGAGTTATAATTTTATAAATAAAATTACTTCCAAGGATTATATTACCATAATCACTGAAATGGCTCTTGCTCAAGTGCAGCGGAAACAAAAAAAAAAAAAAATTAAAAAAAAAAAAAAGAACGGAAAAAGGGGTGCAACACGAGGACTTCCCAGGAGGTCACCCATCCTAGTACTACTCTCGCCCAAGCACGCTTAACTGCGGAGTTCTGATGGGATCCGGTGCATTAGTGCTGGTATGATCGCACCCGTTCAATCACCGTAACAATTTGATTACATGCGCGTTGCCGCCCAAAAGTAAAAAACCAGAGCATTCCGAAGCTCGTAAATTCGCAACCGAGACCCCTTATTTCGAGCCTTCTTCTTCCCAAATACTGTTTTTCACCCTCCCGGTATTGTCCGATTCACAAAAGAGTCCGCCGGCTGTAAAAGCCAGGTGAACTCGCAACAAAAAAAACGACGAAATATTTAAGAAATCCGCGCAACACTTGGAAATCAAGAGGCCATCCACGCCGGGCACGCTTCCGCGGGGAGTTCCGACGGGATCCGGTGCAATTTCCGCTTACGCGAACGCACCGATGCACGCCTCTTTCGAACAATTCGTTCGCATGCGCATCGACCCGCCTCAACGGGTCCTACCTTTCGAGTGCCCGTGAATTCGAGGCCGGGGCCCGGTTGCGAGTTATAATTTTATAAATAAAATTACTTCCAAGGAATATATTACCATAATCACTGAAATGGCTCTTGCTCAAGTGCAGCGGAAACAAAAAAAAAAAAAAATTAAAAAAAAAAAAAAGAACGGAAAAAGGGGTGCAACACGAGGACTTCCCAGGAGGTCACCCATCCTAGTACTACTCTCGCCCAAGCACGCTTAACTGCGGAGTTCTGATGGGATCCGGTGCATTAGTGCTGGTATGATCGCACCCGTTCAATCACCGTAACAATTTGATTACATGCGCGTTGCCGCCCAAAAGTAAAAAACCAGAGCATTCCGAAGCTCGTAAATTCGCAACCGAGACCCCTTATTTCGAGCCTTCTTCTTCCCAAATACTGTTTTTCACCCTCCCGGTATTGTCCGATTCACAAAAGAGTCCGCCGGCTGTAAAAGCCAGGTGAACTCGCAACAAAAAAACGACGAAATATTTAAGAAATCCGCGCAACACTTGGAAATCAAGAGGCCATCCACGCCGGGCACGCTTCCGCGGGGAGTTCCGACGGGATCCGGTGCAATTTCCGCTTACGCGAACGCACCGATGCACGCCTCTTTCGAACAATTCGTTCGCATGCGCATCGACCCGCCTCAACGGGTCCTACCTTTCGAGTGCCCGTGAATTCGAGGCCGGGGCCCGGTTGCGAGTTATAATTTTATAAATAAAATTACTTCCAAGGATTATATTACCATAATCACTGAAATGGCTCTTGCTCAAGTGCAGCGGA
>NC_080050.1:33170610-33178110 GCF_026212465.1 Amaranthus tricolor | reverse complement strand
TTAAATAACCATTTAAATTAATTCCTATTTTTTAGCATCGCCATTTACTATTTTTAGCATAAATTCAAATCTCATCCACATAATAGTAAATCTAGATCTTGCTTAATTATAGCCGTGTACAATTAATAATAAAACATGTGTACCTTGTACTATATTTAATCACCAAATGATTTTAACCATATATTTAAATCTAAGTTTAAATATAAAATATTTAAACGTTAAGCAACAACGTATAATAAAATATTCAAACTTTATTCAAATAATATCCAATGTTAATTTTAATGAACCTTGACCTATTAAAATATTTCAAATATAATTTCAAGGAACATTGACCTATTAAAATATTTCAAATATAATTTCAAGGAACATTGACCTATTAAAATATTTCAAATATAATTTCAAGGAACATTGACCTATTAAAATATTTCAAATATAATTACGAAACTAACCTGATTGTAAACGTAATTCTTTTCAAGACTTTAAAATATATTTCAGAACTTATGAAATCAACTTTAAAATAAACTTAAGTTCTTTAAGCATATTCCATCGACTTCTAACTTATATATATAAATTAAATGTATATAAAATATGATTTTAAACTTACTTAAACAATTAAATGTAATTACTTAATTTATTTGTTTAAACAATATGTGTTTTGAATTATCATCATTCAAGAGAATTAAGTCTTCAATCTCCCCTTATTATTTAAGAGAGTTGAGTCTTCAATCTCCCCCTTGATGAAAGTCAAAACCATATTTCTTAAATCATATTTCTAAGTTATAATGAAATTAAAAGTTATTCAATATTTCTTAACATATTTTCAAATCAGAATAATATAGTATAATCTAGCAAATTTTTATACTTAATATCATTGCAATCATTATTTATGTAGACGAATATCAAATCATAATACATGCAAATATGATAGTCATCATTATAATGTAACATCATATCAAAACTTTAATATCAAAGACATGATTATCAAGCATTATGATCATGAATAATAATCTATAATCAGCAATCAAATATTCAATCAGCAACTTTAGCAACTATCAGGTTTTATCAACAAAATTTCCATATCTCCCTTAAGCATATATATTATATCTCCCTTAAGCATGAATGTTAAGCATTAATAATAAACAGAACAATTTATTAATAAATCAGTGCAAAACATTCAACAATTTTTCAGAACATAATATAAATTCAGAACATGTACAATACAAACCAGCAATATAAGCAAGCAAACATGCAAAACATTATCAGAAAAAACAGAGCAACAAGTAAGCATGCAAATAGTAAACATATATCTCCCCCTTTTTGACTTTCATCAAAAAGTAAACAAGGAGTCTTAAAATGTTGGATATATATATATATATATATACTTTTAATTATTATTGTTAATCCCATATTTATAGAACAAATAATTTTTAAGAAATTGAAATCAAATTTTTAATTCTCAAATTCATGTATAAACACATATATAATCACAATAATACGTAATGCTCCCCCTTAATACATACTTGGTATTTAAGTAATTAACGTCTCAATACTTTTACTCATATGCCATTACTCTATGATATTACACTTTGTTATTACTCTTTGTTACTACTCCCCCTTAATTCATGCAACGTCATTTAGCATGCCAAGTTCCATACGTATATAAGCAAAACGATCAGCACTTAAAGGTTTTGTAAATATATCCGCTAATTGATTTTCAGTAGATATAAAAGATAAAGAAATATTACCTTTTTCAACATGATCTCTTATAAAATGGTGACGTACCTCAATGTGTTTTGTACGAGAATGTTGCACAGGATTCTTTGTAATACAAATCGCACTTGTATTATCACATCTTATTGGTATGCCTTTGAAATCAATTCCAAGGTCTCTAAGTTGTTGAGCAATCCATAAAATTTGAGAGCAACATGCACCGGCAGCTATATATTCAGCTTCAACTGTAGATAAAGCAACTGAATTTTGCTTTTTAGAATACCAAGAGATCAATGAATTTCCTAAAAATTGACATGATCCTGAGGTGCTTTTTCTATCAACTTTGTATCCAGCATAATCAGCATCTGAAAAACCAATAAAACTAAATTTCCACAGCTAGGGTACCATAGACCAAAGTCTTTAGTCCCATATAAATATCTAAAGATTCTCTTAACTGCTGTTAAGTGAGATTCTTTTGGGTTAGCTTGAAAACGAGCACATAAGCAAACACTAAACATGATATCAGGACGACTAGCAGTTAAATACAATAAAGAACCAATCATACCTCTATAAGTCTTTTGATCAACACTCTTACCATTTATATCTTGGTCCAGACTTAGTGTTGTACTCATAGGCGTATTAACTTCTTTACATTGATCCATATTGTACTTCTTTAATAAATCTCTAACATATTTACTTTGACAAATAAATATGCCATCTTTCTTTTGCTTTATTTGTAGTCCAAGAATGTTAAGTCTCCCATCATGCTCATTTCAAACTCTTTGCACATAATCTCAGAAAATTCCTTGCACAAAGAATCATTAGTAGCTCCAAACAATATATCATCAAGATATACTTGAACAACTAGAATATCTTTTCCTTTAGTTTTAATGAAAAGTGTTTTATCAATTTTACCTCGTTGAAATTCATTTTCAAGTAGATGTGAGCTAAATCTGTCATACCAAGCTCTTGGAGCTTGTTTCAAGCCATATAATGCTTTATTTAGTTTGAACACATGATTAGGTAGATCAGAATTTTCAAAGCCGGGTGGTTGTTTAACATATACTTCCTCTTGCAAGTATCCATTTAAGAATGCACATTTAACATCCATTTGATATAGTTTAATATTCATGTATGAAGCAAAAGCAAGCATAATACGGATAGATTCTAACCTTGCCACAAGTGCGAAAGTTTCATCATAATCTATTCCTTCTTCTTGATTATAGCCTTGAGCTACCAGTCTTGCTTTATTCCTTACAATGTCTCCATCCTCATTGAGTTTATTTCGAAAGACCCATCTTGTTCCAATGATAGTACGATCTGAAGGTCTTTCTACTAGATCCCAAACTTTGTTTCTTTCGAATTCATTTAATTCATTTTGCATTGAAATGATCCACTCTGGTTCTTGTAATGCTTCTTTAACATCTTTAGGTTCTATAAGAGAAACAAAAGCAGAAAATGCACATAGATTTTTAAGAGAGGATCGAGTTTGCGTACCTTTGTTTGGATCACTTATAATGTTCTCTGGAGGATGTTGATATGACTTTCTAGTTCTTCTTCGTAGTATGGATGGTGTGTTTTCATTCAATGAACTTATACTTACTTCATTTGAGGTATTTTTAATTGGTGTACCCAAAACAGTATGTTCAGGAACTATCTCAAGTTCTTGAGGTTGGGTCTCAAGATCAGACTGTGAGTCTTCAATGTTAACAACCTGTTTTCCTTCATCCTCAATACTTTGTATGGTATCCTGCATGTTAATCTTTTTAACTGCATTAGCATTTTTAATATCCAGTTCATCATCACTTAAATCATCAAAATGTTTATTAAGGTTTAACTCTTTAAAACCTTCACTTAAAGTTTCATTTTCGGATTCATCAAAAACAACATGTATACTTTCTTCAACTATACCTGTACGTTTGTTCAGCACTCTATAAGCTTTACTATTCAGTGAGTATCCAAGAAATGTACCTTCATCACTTCTAGCATCAAATTTACCTAAATTGTCTTTACCATTATTGTGAATAAAACATTTGCAACCAAATGGTCTAAAGTATGCTATATTCGGTTTTCTTCCTTTGAATAATTCATAAGGAGTTTTCTTAAGTATGGGTCTTATAAGGCATCTATTTAAAACATAATTAGCTGTGTTAACAGCCTCAACCCAATAGTGTTTAGCTAATCCATTTTCAATAAGCATTGTTCTTGCCATCTCTTCTAAAGTTCAATTTTTCCTTTCAACTACACCGTTTTGTTGAGGTGTCCTAGGAGCTGAAAAGTTATGGGTTATACCATATTTTTCACAAAAGGAGTCAAAGCCTAATTGATCAAACTCTCTCCCATGGTCACTTATAACCGAGACTATTGGAAGGTTCAGTTGAGTTTGCATCTCTTTACAACGTCTTGAGAACGGTTTCAAGGCTTCACTTTTATCCTTTAGAAAATCAACCCACGTAAATCTAGAATAATCATCAACTATAACTAAGATATAAGATTTACCTCTTATGCTCCGTACACGCATTGGTCCACATAAATCAATATGTAAGAGTTCACATGGTCTTGATGTACTTACCATTTTCTTCGGTTTGAATGAACTTCTTACTTGTTTACCTTTAATGCATGCGTCACAAATAGGTCTTTGTTTATAGTCAAGAGCTGGAAGTCCCTTAACTAAATCTTTAATTACCAACTTCTGCATGGTGTGAGTATTGATATGGCCAAGACGTCTATGCCAAAGTTTTGGATTATCTGTAATAGCTTTCAAACACTTGAAATTCTGCACTGCAATTTTGTTAGTATGTAAAGCATAAACATTATCATTTCTAAGAGCAGTAATGAGAGTATCTCTGGTATTAGGATTTTTAACAACACATTTTTCTTTGTCAAATATTACTTCATTACCTTTATCACATAGTTGAGACACACTTAGCAAATTAAATTTTAGACCTTCAACTAAATAAACATTGTCAATAGTTTTCGATGGATTCTTACCAATTTTACCAACGCCTAAAATTTTGCATTTACCTTTATCTCCTAAGGTGATTGAGCCATTGCATTTTTCTTTAATTTCAGAAAATAAAGAGATTTTACCACTCATATGCCTCGAGCATCCACTATCTAGAATCCATTTTTGTTTAACCTACAAAACAAAAGAAAATAACCTTTCTCAACCTTACTTGGCTATCCAAGTGACAAATTTGGAACCATATTCGGGATAGACCATGTTGGGTGGTCTTGTCCCTTTAGGAACCCATATTTGCTTTATCTGTCCATGTAATTCAAAAGGAAAGGAATTCTTAATAATATAATCATCCTTACGTCAGTAAGGACATGCAAATCTTATATGTCCTTCTTTGCAACAAAATGTGCAAGTAGGAGTACGTTTATTTTTATGTGCACCTTTCACAAATGTGGTTTTACTCTTATAGTTATGTGTAACATTATTATAACCAATACCACGTTTATCACTAGATGGTTTTTGTCGTGTAAGCATTTTAGTGAATTTGGATTCAGATTCATTTAGCTTGGTTAATGCTTGTAGATTTTTTTCAGATTCCAGTTTCAAGGTTTTGATCCTGGCTTCAAGATCATTGTTCTCATTCTTAAGATCAATAAGCTGTTTAGTCTGGCTGAGATTCTGTTCTTCAAGACCTTGACAGTCTTTTCAAGATTTGATTTTTCAGCCTTTAGCGAATTATTTTTATTTAT
Source organism: Amaranthus tricolor (assembly GCF_026212465.1). Taxonomy (NCBI): domain Eukaryota; kingdom Viridiplantae; phylum Streptophyta; class Magnoliopsida; order Caryophyllales; family Amaranthaceae; genus Amaranthus; species Amaranthus tricolor. The sequence continues at coordinate 33,172,692 of NC_080050.1, read as the reverse complement.
GATTTCTTCACAACCTTCAGCATAATGACGTATTCTATCTTCTAAAGTGTTTTTCTCATCTTTTAAAATTTTCTCAATTTGAAACATATTAAGGAGTGTTGTAACTAATCATCTTTTGTGCATGTGTTAAGATATTCACGTACCTCTTTGTGATTTTGATCTAAGTCATCATTGTCATCATTACTAGCCATAAGACATACATGAGCTTGTCCATCTTCAGTTTCAGATTCGGATGATACTTCGGAATCACTCCAAGTTGCAACCATCGCTTGTTTGTTCTTGTTCTTTTTGTAGGATTGCCTTTTCTTCTTAGGATAGTCCTTTACGATATGTTCTGTAGAACCACACTCAAAACAAGCAAGTTTGTTAGTCTTAAAATTTGAATTAGAATTAGAAGACTTACCTTTATTTCTGGATTTAAATTTCTTAAATCGTTTTCGCATCTTCATAATTCTTTCAAGACCTTTTGTGATTAACGCAAATGGATCTTCCTCATCATCGCTATCTTCATTATCACTTGAAGATTCATGATGTTTCTTTGCCTTTAGTGCAAGATTTTTCATGGAAGGTATTACATCATTATCTCCATCATCATGTAGGGTAAGTTCATGTGTTGTGAGTTTTCCAAGAAGATCGTCAAGCGATAGAACTCTCAAGTCTTGAGCTTCCTCTATGGCGGTGACTTTTGGACCCCATTTGGATCTTGGAAGACACCTCAAGACCTTCTGGACTTTTTCTGCATTAGTAAAAGTTTTTCCAAGAGAATTCAAGCTATTAGTAATCAAAGTAAAACAAGTAAACATTTCATTTATATTCTCATTCTTTTTCATCTTGAACATTTCATATTGGTGCATGAGGATGTTGATCTTTGTTTCCTTCACTTGACTTGTTCCTTCGTATGTCACAACCAACTTGTCCCATATTTCTTTAGCACTTGTACATGAAGAAACTCGATTGAACTCAGTACCATTCAAAGCACAACATAATTGATTCATTGCCCTATAGTTTTTGGAAACCCATTCCAAATCTGTTTGTGAATATTCAGACTCGGACTTTATTACATCATTTCCTTGAGCGTCCTTTTTCATGGGTATCTTAGGTCCTTTAGTTATGATTTCCCAAAGTTCCATATCTTGACCAATCACAAACATTTTCATCAAGGTTTTCCAATGTGAGAAATTTGTACCGCAAAACAAAGGTGGTCTTGAACACGAACGTCCTTGAGCAAACAACCCTTCTCCTATTGGATCCATCACAAGATATTAATCTTTTTGTGTGAAACTTAGCTCTGATACCAAATGAAAGTTAATAGGAGGTTGAATACTCTCTAGAGGGGGGGTGAATAGAGACTATGGGCTTTTTAAACTTTTCTAGCAGTTTGTCTCAAGAGTTTGAGGAGTCTGTCAAAACTGTCTTCTGGAACAGTTTTGAGCCAATTCGTAAACTATAACGTATGTGCGGAAAAATAAACTTTAAAGTATAACACACGATATGTTAACGAGGTTCGGTTCTAACCAACCTACTCCCCGCCTATGGGTTCTCTTTCAACCCGTAGGATTTCAACGCCTTTTATTAATCCGACTTTAATACAACCAAGAAGATCTCACTATCTCCTCTCACCACGTTCTTCCCCTTGAAGAACCGTATTACAAGTCCCTTTAATAAAAGCAAAATCCCAAATCTCACAATAGAGATTCACAAGTTGAACACTTTGAAAAGTATTCTTGATTAGGCGTATAAAACTTAATCTAACTCTTTTTGAACTCTTAAGCCTATTACAAATGTAAGAGCTAGATGAACTAAGAATTACAACTCTTTAAACACTTAGAGAATTTCTAAATCTTAAGTCAAGAGAGAAAGTTGTAAGAAGAGGTGTATCAAGATGTTGTATCTTAGTTCTGGAATGAAACCTCATATATATAGTGTACGCCTCAACACATCTTCAAAAACAAGAAGGCTCCTTCCTGTTATTTTCTGTTGACTTGGTCATTCAGCGCCTTACTTCAAGATCTTGAGGTTATCTTCAAACTGACGTGTACTGACAGCTTAATAATAATTTCGTCATTGTGTTTGTAATTGTCC